>NC_091287.1:91466531-91469031 GCF_032444005.1 Ranitomeya imitator | reverse complement strand
CTAACATCAATCTAATATCTATATATCTAACATCTGTCTATCTAATATCTATCTATTATCTATCTATTATCTAATATCTATCTAATATATATCTAATATCTATCTATTATCTATCTAATATCTAATATCTATCTAATATATATCTAATATCTATCTATTATCTATCTAATATCTATCTATTATCTAATATCTATCTATCTAATATTTATCTATCTAATATCTATCTCTTATCTATCTATCTGTTATCTATCTAATATCTATATATCCTATGTCTATCTATCACATCTATCTGTCTATTATAGATATTTTATATATTATCTATATATCAATCTATCTCTCTATCATTCTATCTCTCTATCTATTACCTATCTATCTAATCTATCTATCTATCTATCCTACGCATTGTTCTATGTATCATTCTATTTATCTATCTATCATTCTATCTATCTTATATATATATCATCTATCTGTCTATTATATAGATTATATACATTATCTATCTCTAAATCTATCAATCTCTCTATCATTCTTTCTCTCTATCTATTATCTATCTATATATCGTATCTATGTATTATATATCTATCATTTCTATCTTTCTCCATTTCTTTCTTTTCTTTTTTTTTTCTATCAACGGTATTTATACCTTATTTATCCTGCTTTGTATGACACATGCATTTTATTTTACACACAGAAAAAAAACCTAAAAGGCATGATATAATTTGATGTCTATCATCTATTTACCATTTAATATAAATCACTATATAATATATTATGATATAATATATTCACAATTATGTCATGTAGACACAATAATATTTTTTCTGTATATACATCTTTCTAGATATATATGTATATATAGATACACATCACTGTGTGTGCATTAGATCATTGTGAATATATAATTATTTAAAAAAAAAATACATAAAACTCAACAATTTCCCCTTTCCACTGTATGTGAAATGTGAACCCATATTGCCACAGTAAGACACTAATATTGTTAATACAGAACATATTTATTTTATTGGGTGATATAAAATGTTATATATATATATATATATATATATATATATATATATATATATATGTATATATATATTAGAGACACACAAAAACACACATTTAGATACATCCACACTAAAATAAATAAATAGAGAATTTTTACATACATGTAAGTGCAATATTCCTTTTTTCTACAAACAATGTGTATAACCTCATGTGCTGATGACAGGCAGCACCACATCTCAGTGACCTGTGCTTTCCTTTTCAGACGTGGTTTCCCATCCTTCAGATGCCAATTCGTACAGACGAGGCAGAAAAAAACGAGTTCCTTACACTAAAGTGCAACTGAAAGAACTGGAAAGGGAATATGCGACAAATAAATTTATCACTAAGGACAAAAGGCGCAGGATATCAGCGACCACCAACCTGTCAGAAAGGCAGGTCACTATATGGTTTCAGAACAGGAGAGTCAAAGAAAAAAAAGTCATCAATAAACTGAAGACCACTAGCTAATCAGTGGATTATAGTCAGCACATGACACTCATCCATCCTCTCCCTGGCGAAGTCTCCTGGAGCCTTTAGAAATCGGTGAAAATATCAAATATGGACAATGTATCTGGGGAGGGGAAGGGGGAAAAGATGAATTGAAGGAGGCCAAGACTCTGATCTTTGTTCCCACTGGTGGAATTCTTCTTCTGCAGCCTGATGTGACTTGTGAATTTGATCATAAAGAACAGACGAGTAGCCTTTAATCAAGAATCGATGTAATAATTGCGCTTTGAACCTTGAAACCAGACTGCATGTTGAGTGACTGCTCAGGTAACTTGTATCTTTACTGTATGTTCACTCTATACATTCTTATATATTACCAATGGGTTTAATGATGTTTTGATGAAGAATGTACACAGTCCTATGGAGGGGATGATTGCAGTCTCTATACAAGCCCATCAGTAAGTAGCAGCCTTCCCTGAAATGACACATGGATGTTGTGGGCACTGAGGGGCTTTAACGTTACCTCTTTTTTTTTTTACATTAATAATAATCTGACATATTGGACTTACAATGATGTGCAAAGGACAAACCTCACTCTCCACATGGACGGATTATTGTAAATACCCGGTTGTGTACAATAAATACCCATATCACAGAAGCATAAGCCTGCAATGATATTTCATGGCTCAGTCCTTAGGATGGCATTAGGAATGATTTTGTTTATTTTCTGTAATTTGGCCGAGTTAGATAATGGTAATCATTTCCAGCACTTTGAAATCTCATCAGCAATTATTTTAAACGTTTGTTTTGTCTCTTCTCACTTCTAAAAAAAAATGCTATCATGTAAATACTAATTATAATAATTATAATAATAATAAATTAGCGCACTGTGAACGTTATTTGTGCACCAGACATTTTTATTCTGCCCTGATCCTCTATCTGGATTATTTTAACTAGAAAATATATTTATGGTCAATTTTGGAAACTCAATCCTATGATTTGTAAGAGA
>NC_091287.1:91441531-91461531 GCF_032444005.1 Ranitomeya imitator | reverse complement strand
TACAGAATGGGAACAAATAGTATTTATTTCAAGCGCTTGAGCTTGGAGTAAAACCCGTTTTTCCCCTCACCTTTTAACATTAGAGTGCAGCCATTTTATTTATCTATCTATTATCTATCTATCTATCTATCTATCTATCTATTATCTATCTATCTATCTATCTATCTATCTATCTATCTATCTATTATCTATCTATCTATCTATCTATCTATCTATCTATCTATCTATCTATCTATCGTGTGTATATGTATAGTAGCACATATAAATCCGTCCATATGTCTGTGCTCGTGTGTTATATCGTGCTATCGTGCCACCTATTTCATCATTATTTCTATTGTATGTGAAGACGATAGATAGATAATTGTTACTATTGTTATTAATAATAGTAACAATTACATTTACCATTTTTATTTAGAATGTTCTATTATTTCCGTATCATCTATATTTAATACAACTGTACTATCAAAATTTCTAAGTGCACGTAATTATTATATTATGTTTTCTATTGTGATGTTTTGTATTCTTCTGCTTTTTATTGTTAACATTATCATCCTCATCAACACAACAGCAAAACAACACCACCACTATATAGTGACAATTGTTGCAATGTGAGTTTGTGATGTTTTTTTTGGGGGGAAGAGACATTTGTAGATCTCTGAGCTTGCTCTATCATAGTGGAGCTTGGAGGGCACGTTTGTGACACTTGTGAGGACATGTGGAGCTGCTGTGCTGGGCTGTGAGTCTTGGTCGCTGCAGCGGGTGATGGATTTACTAATAATGCGAAACAAAGAAAAATCACGAGGATCAGATTTGACCCCGAAACTAAAACCTCAAGCTGCAGTTTGCGTGTTCCTTCGTATTAATTCTTGTCCTAAGCATCTTAAAGGAGATGTATTGTGTATCTCTGCACAGGAGGAGATGCAGCATTATTGCTCTGAGGCATAACCCAGCTCCAAGGCCAGACTGCCCATTATTTAGTGCCGTGGTCTATGGTTAAGGTCAAATACACGAAAACAAACTATTTTTTTTTTTCGCCATAAAGACGTCTCATTTTTCTAAGGTTTTTCGCTAGAGCATCTGCAAAAGCCTGTCCTGATGCATCCTGCAAGAAATGGAGGTGAATAGGTGCGTATACATGGTGCATGGTCAGAAGGTATCATTCCTCTATATTCTCCTATGATTTGCTAGTGTGCACAAAGAATCACACACTGGAGATAGATAGATAGATAGATAGATAGATAGATAGATAGATAGATAGATAGATAGATAGATACAAATCCAGAAAAATTGGAGGCAGCACACTGTAGTGAAAATTAGCTATTTAATCAGCCCAGAAAGCGACGTTTCGGTCCCAACAGGAATATTTCTCAAGCTTGAGAAAGGCTCCTGTTAGGACCGAACCGTCGCTTTCTGGGATGATTAAATAGCTAATTTTCACTACAGTGTGCTGCCTCCAATTTTTCTGGATTTTTATAATTGAAGTTTGGTATTTGCCTGGGGGGCTCTGCACCCAGACTCTTTCTTTGTGCTGTTCTAATTTTCTTTCTTGTAGATAGATAGATAGATAGATAGATAGATAGATAGATAGATAGATAGATAGATAGATAGATAGATAGATAGATATTACATAGATACATAGACAGATATATATTAGATAGATAAAAAGATAGCTAGCTAGATCAAATATAGATAGATAAATGATACGTAGATATTAGATAGATAGATAGATAGATAGATAGATAGATAGATAGATAGATAGATAGCTAAATAGATAGATATGAGATAGATAGCTAAATAAATAGATATATAGATAATGGATATATATATTAGATAAAATAGATAGATATTAGATAGATAAATACATATAGACAGATATATATTAGATAGATAGATAATAGATTGTATTTGCACATTTAATCTTATAGCCCTATAGACACAAACATTTTTCTATACAATAGCAATGGTTACCATCATACAAACCTTCCAGAGGGCACCCAGTGTAACCAGTGATTGCATGTAACATGTGGAGAGGGGGTCCTGGGCTGCATGTAGGTGGTTCTCCTGTGAGCCCCCGGCCAGGCCATGGCTGCTGTGACACAGGCTGAAGTTGACTGCCAAATGTGCCATAAAACCGCAGGTCAGTCTGCAGCTCCGCTCACTTCTCCTTGACGCGCCGACTTCAATTATAGCCCTAAAAGCCTCAATACAAGTGTAAGAATTTGTTTTCCTTCTCAGAGGCGGGGCAAGGGTTGGCTATGGTGGCGCCTTTGTTTCACAGTCAAAGGAGACCTATCTATCCATTCATCCATCCATTCATCCATCCATTGATCCATCTAACTATTCATGCAGCCATCTGTATATTGAGATGCTACGTGTGACAATGTAATGTTTATACATTGGAATACATGTACACATATCTGTATGTATATAATCCACGAGCATTGTGGGCTTTGTGTGGAGGATTGGGGTATTAGGGTCTAATGTAGTGTAAACCGATCAGATGTGACCATAGGAAGGAAATAGTGAGCTTCACTCAGGTCTGCAGCAGTCAGGATGGGGGAGGGGACATGATGCCTTCTGTTTTAGAGGCACTGCACATTCTTTCCCCCACAGTTCACAAGGCAGCACTAGGCTAAGCAGCAAATGGAATTGTATTTGATTTCATATACAGTAGGGTGCCACAGCACAGATGTACCTGCCTGCCCGGTGCTAGGTGGCACATGCATCTAAGGTTCATGCAGAAATATCCAAGTGAAAGGTGGAGACAAAGACCTTATTTTGCGTTGGATATGTACCAATATAAGGGAGGCGTGATTTGCGCAATTAATCCCAGTGCAGACTCAGCCTTACTGCTCCCCCAGCCTCAGTGCTCCCCCAGAATCACTGCTCCTCCAGCCTTACTGCTCCCCCAGCCTCCGTGCCCACTCAGCCTTACTGCTCCCCCAGCCTCACTACTCCCCCAGAATCACTGTTCCCCAGCCTTACTGCTCCCCCAGCCGCAGTACTCCCCCAGCCTCAGTGCCTCCCCAGCCTCAGTGCTTCCTCATCCTCAGTGCTCCCTCAGCCTCAGTGCTCCCCCAGAATCACTGTTCCCCAGCCTCACTGCTTCCCCCAGCCTCAGTGATCCCCCAGCTTCAGTGCTTCCCCAGCCTCAGTGCTCCCTCAGCCTCAGTGCTCCCCCAGCCTCAGTGCTCCCTCAGCCTCAGTGCTCCCCCAGCCTCAGTGCTCCCTTAGCCTCAGTGCTCCCCCAGCCCCAGTGCTCCCCCAGCCTCAGTGCTCCCTCAGCCTCAGTGCTCCCCCAGCCTCAGTGCTCCCCCAGCCTCAGTGCTCCCCCAGCCTCAGTGCTTCCCCAGCCTCAGTGCTCCCCTAGCCTCAGTGCTCCCCAGCCTCAGTGCTTCCCCAGCCTCAGTGCTTCCTCAGCCTCAGTTCTCCCTCAGCCTTAGTGCTCCCTCAGCCTCAGTGCTCCCCCAGCCTCACTGCTTCCTCAGCCTTAGTGCTCCCCCAGCCTCAGTGCTCCCCCAGCCTCACTGCTTCCTCAGCCTCAGTGCTCCCCCAGCCTCAGTGCTCCCCCAGCCTCACTGCTTCCTCAGCCTCAGTGCTCCCCCAGCCTCAGTGCATCCCAAGCCTCAGTGCTCCTTCAGCCTCAGTGCTTACCCAGCCTCAGTGCTTCCTCAGCCTCAGTTCTCCCTCAGCCTTAGTGCTCCCTCAGCCTCAGTGCTCCCCCAGCCTCACTGCTTCCTCAGCCTTAGTGCTCCCCCAGCCTCAGTGCTCCCCCAGCCTCACTGCTTCCTCAGCCTCAGTGCTCCTCCAGCCTCAGTGCATCCCAAGCCTCAGTGCTCCTTCAGCCTCAGTGCTCCCCCAGCCTCAGTTCTTCATCTGCCTCAGTGCTCCCCCAGCCTCAGTGCTTCCTCAGCCTCAGTGCCCCCCCCAGCCTCAGTGCTCATTCAGCCTCAGTGCTCCCCCAACCTCACTGCTCCCTCAGCCTCAGTGCTCCCCCAGCCTCAATGCTCCCCCAGCCTCACTGCTCATCCAGCCTCAGTGCTCCCCAGCCTCTGTGCTCCCCAGCCTCAGTGCTTCCTCATCCTTACTACTCCCCCAGCCCCAGTGCTCCCCCAGCCTCACTGCTCCCCAGCCTCACTGCTCCCCAGCCTCAGTGCTCCCCAGCCTCAGTGCTCCCCAACGTCAGTGCTCCCCCAGCCTCAGTGCTCCCCAGCCTCAGTGCTCCCCCAGCTTCACTGCTCCCTAGCCTCACTGCTCCCCAGCCTCACTGCTCCCCCAGCCTCACTGCTCCCCCAGCCTCACTGCTCCCCAGCCTCAGTTCTCCCAGCTTCAGTGCTTTCTCATCCTCACTGCTCCCCAGCCTCAGTGCTCCCCCAGCCTCAGCGCTCTCACAGCCTCAACGCTCCCCGGGCCTCAGTGCTTCCTCATCCTTACTGCTCACCCAGCCCCAGTGCTCCCCCAGCCTCACTGCTCCCCAGCCTCAGTGCTTCCTCATCCTTACTGCTCCCCCAGCCCAGTGCTCCCCCAGCCTCACTGCTCCCCAGCCTCAGTGCTCCCCCAGCCTAACTGCTCCCCAGCCTCAGTGCTCCCCCAGCCTCACTGCTCCCCAGCCTCACTGCTCCCCAGCCTCAGTGCCTCCTCATCCTCACTGCTCCTCAGCCTCAGTGCTCCCCCAGCCTCAGTGCTCCCCAGCCTCAGTGCTCCCCAGCCTTAGTGCTTTCTTATCCTCAGTGCTCCCCCAGCCTCACTGCTCCCCAGCCTCACTGCTCCCCAGCCTCAGTGCTTCCTCATCCTCACTGCTTCCCATCCTCAACCCCCCCCCCCTGCCTCATTGCTCTCCCAGCCTCACTGCTCCCCCCAGCCTCAGTGCTCTCCCAGCCTCACTACTCCCCCAGCTTCAGTGCTCCCCCAGCCTCACTGCTCCCCAGCCTCAGTGCTCCCCCAGCTTCAGTGCTCCCCAGCCACAGTGCTTCCTCATCCTCAGTGCTCCCCAGCCTCAGTGCTTCCTCATCCTCAGTGCTTCCTCATCCTTAGTGCTCCCCAGCCTCACTGCTCCCCAGCCTCAGTGCTTCCTCATCCTCAGTGCTCCCCAGCCTCAGTGCTCCCCCAGCCTCAGTGCTTCCTCATCCTCAGTGCTTCCTCAATCTCACTGCTCCCCAGCCTCACTACCCCCAGCCTCCGTGCTTCCTCATCCTCAGCGCTCCCTCGGCATGGCTCTGGAGGAGGCAGATGTGTAGAAAGCCTGAGTTCCACTGCACATTACATGCCTCTATGAAGCTAGAGCAAGTGACGATCTGTTGCTTCCCTTGAGATGGCTACAAAGAAAAGGGCCCATAGTCTCAGCTTGTCAATTTCCCCATGTGATCACATGACCAGCACCTCCCTGCTTAAGGATGGGGATAGATCTCCACGTCAGCTTACGTCTTCAAATTTCTACTTCACGGATCTGCTTCAAAGAGGCAGCTGCATTAGAGAATGATGTTAAGCTCGGCTAATGCGGACAGCCCGAGGTAGCCTAATGATGGATTTTGATGAGCGTGTTCCTTGTTCCTCTAACATGTACTTGCCAAGTTGCACTTACTACGTCTCGGGTCCTGATTTCTCCAGCCTTCCTTCCTTTTTACCCCAGACCCCATCTTCTCGTCCAATGCCCTACTCCTACTCCTCCAACCTAGCCCAGGTGCAGCCAGTGAGAGAGGTTACCTTCAGGGAGTATGCCATTGACACCTCATCTAAGTGGCACCCCAGGAGCAATCTGCCCCACTGCTACTCCGCCGACGACATTCTGCACAGGGACTGCACGGGCAGCGCCGCCATGGGGAACAGCTCCAATGTCTACCACCCAAATGCCAACGTGCCCTCCAATTTCTACAGCACCGTGGGCAGGAATGGGGTGCTACCACAAGCCTTTGATCAGTTCTTTGAGACAGCCTATGGCAGCCCGGATAATAACAGCCAGCAACCCTCGGATTATTCTGTGGACAAACACTGCGACAAAATGCCAGGAGCCTCTGCGACAACTTCAAGTTCGGAGCCCTGCAGGGAGGCAGAAGAGAAGGAGAGGAGGACGGAGAGCAGCAGCAGCAGCCACAGCAGCTCCCACTCATCTTCCGGCAACAATGAGGACAAAGCCAATGTGTCCAGTACGTATGAGAGCAGCCTGCCCTGCCTGTCGCACCGCCTGCCCTGCCTGTCGCACCGCCTGCCCTGCCTGTCGCACCGCCTGCCCTGCCTGTCGCACCGCCTGTATCTAGCGCAGCGCTGTTAAACTTTTATATGCTGTTTTATAAGCGTATAAGCTTTATGGAGGCCTTTAGATTTCCCTCAACAAAACTTTCTTATAAAAGGCAAGATCACGTGTTTAGCACTGAAATTGGCCGTGAAATAGTAGCGACCAATAGATGCCTTAAGACAATCCTTCCCCCTTTTTTCCCTTTTAAAACTCTGAGGTCGGTTTGTAGAGAATATAGTGAGTAAAGAATGTGCTCCAATAAAATGACAGAGTAACCCTGCATGGCTTCATATCATGGTCTGCCAGCAGGAATCTCCTCCACAATGGGAGCAAATCTAGACACACAGGTGTTGCTGGGACATGCGCTAAACAATGTGCGATGGGCAACAGGCACCCAATGCAGGGTGCCAAATACCAGCCGGCGACCCAAGTATGGTGGTGGGTGACAGGATAAACTCAGCTGAAGGGGTAACACAGAGCTGATTCCTTCAATTGTACTTTAGGAAGTTTTCCAAATATATTTGTAATGTTGTTTTTGTATTTGTTATTTTTCTTGTTCATGTTTCCAGTTATTAAGAAAAAAAAAAGTATGCAGTTGAATACAGTAGTATGTATCAGTGGTCTACAGCAACACTTGTAATTCCTTTAAATATCTATCTATCAATCTATCTATCTATCTATCTATCTATCTATCTATCTATCTATCTATCTATCTATCTATCTATCGCTATATCTATGTATCTATCTATCTATCTATGCACCTACTGAATACAATTATAATATATATTTATATAATTATTATACACACATATAATTTAATATCTAAACTGGTCTATCTGTTTATCTATCTATCTATCTATCTATCAATCAATGCATACATACATTGTATACAATTAGAAATATATATATATAATTTATATACACACATATAGTATAATTTAATATCTAAACTCTTCTATCTATCTATTTGTGCACATTTAGAAAAATTATACATATTTATATAATATATTTATATACACACATGTAATATAATTTTATATCTGAACCTCCCTCTCTCTCATGTATCTAAAAAAGTATTAGCAATATCTATCTATCTATCTATCTATCTATCTATCTATCCATAATCTATCTATCTCTCTATCTATCTATCTATCTATCTATCTATCTATCTATCTATCTATCTATCTATCTATCTATCTATCATCTATCTATCTATTATTGTGTACAGTTAGAAAAAATATATATATTATGTTTATATACACACATATAAGGTTCATATATAAACTCGCCCCTCTTATCTATCTATCTATCTATCTATCTATCTATCTATCTATCTATCTATCTAAAAAAATCTAATTGAAAGCAGCACCAGCAAACAATGCAGCAATACGGGTGCCAAACATTCCAGACATGGACAAATCCTCCAAATAATAAAAATAAATTGACTACTTTTCCCTAAATGGTGTGCTGCTTTCATTTTTTAATTATCTATCTATTCAGTTCTATCTGTTGAACATTATCCACACGCCACAGACCATTTTGCCGCATGGACAGTCAGTACCTTGCGTTTTGTGCCCTAGATTGCCTGCGGTACTAGGGATCCTCAGCCCTCGGGCTTCAGCCATGCTGTAGATGATTATATTTGATGTTCTGATACATCTGTAACAATACAGTTTTTATTTTTTGCTCCACAGGTGGCCAACGTACCCGTAAAAAGAGGTGTCCTTATACCAAATATCAAATTAGGGAACTGGAAAGGGAATTTTTCTTCAGTGTCTATATAAACAAAGAAAAGAGGCTGCAGTTATCACGAATGCTCAATTTAACCGACCGACAAGTCAAGATCTGGTTTCAGAATAGGAGGATGAAAGAGAAAAAAATTAACAGGGACCGACTCCAGTACTACTCCGCCAACCCTCTGCTATGAGGGCCCCGGTACTGAGAGTCCCAGCATTTCCCGGATCTATGGTTTGTGGATTTCTGTCCTAACTCTAGGAGGTAGAAGCCTTACTTATGGAGTGCAATGCCTCCTGGATCCGGCGAGGATGAGAGTTGTAGTACTGACTCCATTTCCTGTGCTTGGATGCAGCAGGCATAAGGAACAAATGACACAAACAGGACAAAGGCTATTACAAGCAACATTTGGTACGGATTTAAAGGACCAATTTGATCTAACAGTTCGGTTCTTATGATGTCCTAATACCTTTGGATGATCTACAAGTCTTATATTTGTTAGCATTCTTCTTCATATATAAAACTGTGCCCATTCAGCTCCGGATACTCTCACTAAACAAAATGAAAATTTTTTGGGAAAAAAAATAAAGTCACTTGTATTCTGTAGTTTAATTTCAAAGCGACCTGCTGTATCCCCTGTTCTTACCCTTATTGATCAGTTTACATATGTGGTCTATGAGACATGCACTTTGATTGCTAATATCAATCCCTGTCTGTGACTGTTCTGTGCAAAGCCACAGATACAAATCAGACAACTTCTATCTATAGTAATGAACCTGATGAAATGAGCAGCCAAGACAATGATGAAGCCACCGCAGAGAGGAAATAATCAATAATCTGCATAGCATCTCCTACCCTCCTTCATACCAAATACAGCCAGATGAATTATTTTACTCTGAAATTGATGTGACCAGGCAATAGTTTATGTCAGATTAAATCTCATTTAAATATATAAATATATATAAGACCTAAAGGAACCAAAGTTATTCAAAGTGATTATATTTGAAATGATATATGAGTTTATGGGACACGATAATCTATTTGTACTTTATCCGTTTGAATGTATGCTTCATATGTTTTACTAAAAAAAAAAAAAGAAATTGTAAATAAATGTCATTTGGTATTTGGTTGAGACGCCTTTTTACACATCTGTTCTTGTGATTTTTTTACATTTTGCTACAGATTACTTGTTTAATGTTGGTTCTGTCACTTCTTCAGCATTTATGAAGTTTACTGGGGAAGGGGAGGGGGGGTGAATGAAAATCTTTGGCACAGAGGTCTCTATATGTCACTGTTTCTTCCCAGATGCATATTTTATATGTATATAGCGTTTGTTCGATGCAGATCTTAGTGGGTTGCATGTTCACAGCAAGAGAGCGCACAAGTCAAATAAATCTGGTTGAATTGTTTCATTTGTGTTGGCTTTTTTATTTTTACTGAGATTTCAGATTGCACCTGCAATGCATGATTGATATGCTGCAGATTAAATACAATATTAGAATTTTGCTCACCCTCATTAGATTGACCCAGTAAATGCAGCTGATTGTGCAGCCTCAGCAAGAAGAAGGTCACTGATTGAGAACTATTGATTGGGAGATGGATCCCTTGTCTCATCCATGATGCTTGTGGTGACATAATCCATTATAGGGGTCTTGTTTGGGTAATGCAAGTTTTAAAACTATATATCTGGTGTATTACCTGAGTGACTTGGGTTCAACTGGTTACTAGCTACTATGATGCTACTTAGGTCAGTTAGTGGACTACAGACAAGGAATTTTGTATTATTTTATATATTTTTTTTTAATGTTCATATTATATTGGATTTCCCCCCTCTAGTCATTATTTTCTAGTCGCTTTTTAACTTTGAACTTCTCTAGAGCTATTGTTGGACATCACACATAACCTTGAGAGGAATGTCTACCATTCTGTGGTCTCCCTATTGTTTACAGAATTCTTTGGTGTTTATATTTTACTAAAAGATAAATGTCAAACATTGCTCACCATGACGCATACCTCTATTTATACAGTCTTTTTTTCTTTTATTATTTTGTATGGGAGATTCAAGGAGGGCTACAAACATCAACATCATTCTAAAATAAGAAGTGTGAGTGATAATGCAGAAAAGAGATAGCAAGAGGAATGTCAATGAGACGTTTACAGGATATTTCCTTTTTGGGTTAAATATTAACTAGCTTCTCTTACAAATGCTCCAGACCCTAGAGGCCTGCAGTATATCCTCCAGTCTTTGGTCTGACCCAATAAAAGAACATGCTCACTGTTGCTAAGGTAATTTGGTAATAAAACTTGTCTGTGATTTGTGATTTGCATATTTGGAATGTGAGGCTGTAAACTAAACACAGGATAAGCAGCCATTTCTCAGAAAATAGTAATATCAGTGCTATCCAACAGTTGCTTCAATGGACATTGTACTGTGCATGCCTTTATTAGAAAACAGCAAACCTTCTGTAAAGCCACTGAGTGGCCACCAGATGGCGCTGCGCCGATCAATGTCAAAGCCGCTGTGCTGAGGAAAGCCAATACTAAGGCATTGGCCTTTTGTTCTTTGCTTATCAAGCGAGGAGACTCTTTATTTTGTGTGTCTTTAGGAGAAAAGTCTGCCAGCCACTAGTTGATTAAAACAAGCTGCTTGTTTGGGAAATGCAGACAAAATTCCACATTCTGAAAAATATAATTATTGTGATGAGGAAGATATGGTAAGACATTGAGTTATGGGGTGGGCATTGAAATTCACGATAAGCTTAATTGAGACATGTTTGTGTGTGTGTGTGTATATATATATAAATATATGTGTGTGTGTATATATATATATATATATATATATATATATATATATATATATATATATATATACATGCATACATATATATATAGACACACACACATTCCAGTAACTGTATATATTGTGGCTGGAATTAATATATATGTATATATATTATATATATATATATGTATGTGTAGATAGATATAAAGAAAGATAGATAATAGATAGATAGATAATAGATAAAAGATAACTTGTTGAGTTGGTAGTTATATAAATAACTAAATATCTAGGTGAACAACCCACTTTTCATTTTTCACATTTCCAATAATCTGCAAGCCCAAGTGATGTATTTCACAATGCTTTAACATCACATTTATGTATCAGCAGGTTTGGGAAGTAATCCTACATCAGCATTTGGCCTAAGCTGTAAATAGTTAATAAAAGTTTCTCAGATTTCTCATGTTTACTTTCTAAATAATTTCCAGCCATGTTAGGGGAATATCATGTGTGATGCTTCCTTGCATACTTCACGCCATTCACTGTTATGACAATCTCCTAGTGATTACATTTCTTGATAACATTCTGGACTGCGGAGAACACACAGAGGTTAGGATTAAGTATTTCTTTAAAGTTGATCCAAAAGAATGTATAAATATTGTAAAAGAGCCAATAACTACATGACCAGTATTCTCTCAAACTCTATGAAATATTAAAAACAAATGCAGTAGCATAATTAATGGCAAATATTATAGAGGAATATGTGTGTTGATAGCATTTAAACTGCCCCCCAAGGCGACATTGTATTACGCTGCTATACATTGGACATGTAACTATAAACTTTATAAGTGGCCACCTTACATTGATGCATACTTATATTGAGGGTACACAGTATTTATTTCTACAACCTCAAAGCTGCATGGTGCACACTGTGGGGCTATTACCTCAATCTCCAAGTCCATGTATTCCAAATCAGTGCAGCCTAGTGTATGAAATCAGAAAGTTTCATTTTGTCCCCACTAAAATGTTTCATTTTATTTGATATTTATGCAATTGAAACTGCTAAAAAATAATAAAGTATAATATTTCCATTGAATATCATTTGCAAATGAAGGAGACAACACGTGTATCCTTCATAACTCATCAATAATACATACAACATTTCATTGTTTAATAATCAAAGAAGCATACCAGGCATGAAACATCGACTAACACATGGTCAATGTTGTGATATCTAATATTATCTATCTATCTATCTATCTATCTATCTATCTATCTTTAATTATATCTATCTATCTCTAATTATCTATCTATCTCTAATTATCTCTATCTATCTATCTATCTATCTTTCTATCTCTAATTATCTATCTATCTCTAATTATCTCTATCTATCTATCTATCTATCTATCTATCTATCTGTCTGTCTCTAATTATCTATCTATCTATCTATCTATCTATCTATCTATCTGTCTATCTCTAATTATCTATCTATCTATTTATCTATCTATCTATCTATCTATCTATCTATCTATCTGTCTGTCTCTAGTTATCTATCTATCTATCTATCTATCTATCTATCTATCTATCTATCTATCTGTCTGTCTCTAGTTATCTATCTATCTATCTATCTATCTATCTATCTATCTATCTATCTGTCTATCTCTAATTATCTATGTATCTATCTATCTATCTATCTCATCATCTATCTAATTATCTATTTATCTATCTATATCATCATCTATCTAATTATCTATCTCTCTATTTTTCTGCTTATTGATAGATGGAAAAATAGCTGGATAGATACTTTCTGATGTAGTTATTTTGTGGCAATAGGGATATTGTTTTTCTGTAGTGGGGTATAGATTAGGATATTTTTCCTTGTAGGAGGTATTTGTCACTACACTTGGCACCACAGAGCCCTACATCTGATTCCAAGCACCACCTTGGATCCGGTCCAGAGGAAAATAAAAGTATTTGGCAACCGCACACATTCCTGACAGTTTACAGTTGTCAAATAAGAAAATTAGAACAAAGGCAACTTACAGGCCAGGAAGCCTATCGTATAAAATGTGGCATATGGATAGTGCATGTGATGTGATATATAGATATATTTATATAAATAATTCAAATATATATATATATATATATATATATATATATATATATCTCAATCAGACACATGTTTATGTAGTTTGATTGCGTGCTCTATTGCTTATAGCTTGTTTGCTTTGTTTGCTTTGAGTTTTATTAATTCTCTTTAGAGAATATATATATATATATATATATATATATATGTATATATATATATATATGTATATATATATATATATATATATATATATATATATATATATTATTTACAGATGATTTGTTTTGTATCGTTGGCTATGTCTAGGCAGAGTTGCCCCCCCCCCCCCCCCCCCATAGTCCATTCTGCCCTATTGTGATCACCAGGCTTCTCTCCCGCCACTGCTAGGGGGGAATCTCCATTTACATAAGACCTATTTCCTTTTGAGAGGAGATTCCAGTCGGTATTTAAAAAGTAGTTTGGCACAAAGCAGCTTTTTTTTACCTCCTTTAAGCTCCGAACTGACCATTTATCGTTTATAGTTAAGATTTAAATGTGTTGTATTAGTCTTACTTGACTGAGCTTGATGATGCTTAGTTTACTATTTGCCTTGCTTTTGTTGGTGATTAAAGTAAAGAATGGATCCCGCACAGCATTCGGCTATTAAACTTCATGAACTAGACGTGTGCCTGACTATAAAAGGCATCCACAGCTCTCTGCACAAACACGAGTGCACTCATCCAATCTTCCATATCCACGTAAATCCCTGTATGATATTCCATCATACTATCACACAAGTCATGAATGATAATAATAATAATTGTGTCAGGCAGCTGCCCATCCACACAACAACACAACACACCAGTCATGAGACTTACTATTGAACATGGCCATTGAGACATCATGTGACAATGCCTCTTGGTTGGTGTTTCTCATCAAATAATCTCATTTTTTGTTTTTCAATTGGGCACAAATTCTATGTTATTTTTATTCTTTTAGAAAACAACTATAAGAAAAATATTGAAACATGTAGCTGGCATGCATCTTCAGTTCGAGTGCTAGTGCTGTTCCACTATTAGAACTTAATGTAGAATGTAGAATTATTTATGTTTCTTTAAATTAACAATTATCATTACTTATTTCTTACTGTTTACTTTATTTATTATATAGTTTTTCCACAACAACAGTATCCTAGGATACTATGAATTACTACATAAATAAATACACATATAACTAATAAGTTGTACTTGAATAATCTGCAACTATTAATACTTTTGAGAATATTGTCCTTTATTTTTAAACTATCTCTACAGCTGCTAAGGATATTATTATTGCTGTTGTTGTGGTTGATATCAAACCTTTTACATAAAGACTTAAACAGCAAGTTGTAATTGTTATTTTTGTGCAATGTATTGTTGCACTGTCCATGATCCCTGTAGGGTTTTTTTTTTTTGTACAGAGTACAGATGATCTATGAATTCCATGTTTTCTAACAATGCTGAGTGTGCACTGAAGGAGGCTGCATGCATATATAATAGGTGGTTTCATTGCTATTATAGAAAAAGATTTTACAAGGAGAAGTAAAGTGTTTTACTGGGGTGCAGTGAGGAGGGGAGGCTTCTTGTATGCAGTGAGCGTCCAGCAGTGCACAGACCTTGGAGAGGGCCCCTAGGCTTCCCATTCTTACAGAAACATCTGAACTCTGCTCATTTCATATGCCCTTCCCAGAAGAAAGCCACAAGTGGAGGCTAATAAAAATGTAGCCCAGAGTTTAAGAAGCAGATATTTTCCTTGTGCTTGTAGAGGCAGCCTGGGTCTTGCTCTAGTGTTGTCTACACAACGTCTGAAAGCCAAGGGTAAGTGCTCTGGGGATGGCTCAAATGCTGCACTGATTTACATACTAAATCAACTAATAAACCTTCTGATTCCTCTGACTTTGCACACCACATCCGATCCCACCAGTGTGGTTTACAGACAGTAATATTTTATCAAATCTTCTCCATGTGTCCTTCTAGCTTTATAAATAAATGGAACACAACATAGGACTATTAACAAAATACCACCACAGACCTGTAACTATTCACACACGCAGCTTTATTCTGCTCAATAACTCAAGGATGTCAGGACACCTGAATTAATAAGTTGTATATATATATATATATATATATATATATATATATATATATATATATATATATATATATATATATATATATATATATATTGGTTGTACACTATATACGTTGTATGCAGCACACAAAAAAAGTCACAAATAATGCTCGCAGCTTATAACATGCAACTTTTTGAAAAAGTATAATTTAAATAACATATTTCAGTGCAGCAATACAGCGATTGTTACAGTTGCTAATGTCCCTCACATCTGATTTATTTCAGTATACGATGCAATTTTACATATTTGTTTATTTATTTTAATAATTTTACTTCTCATTCTAAATTCTGATCGTAATATAACAAATCACATATTTACATTCCGAATCCTCCTTCCATTGCACAAATCACATCTAGATTTATATAATGAAAACAGATCGTTTCATAGAAATAAAAAAAAAAGTGACTAAATAATTTTAGTGAACCACTAACCCATATAATATGATGTCATCTTGAACCTAAAACATAAACAGTGCCAGTGGATTAAAAAAAAAAAAGAAAAGAGGCTGGTAGGAAATAAAAAAGTTCATATACATTATTATTTTAAATAAATCATCTTGTATGTTGGTGTAGCAAAGGTGCAAATTGTTTAAATACGTCGTAGGGAAGTTGCTATTAATATCTTACTATGTATATATATATATATATATATATATATATATATATATATATATATATATATATATATATATATATATATATATATATATATATATGTTGGGGTCGAGCTCAGATGAACCTTTGCATACGAAAGTGATCTGGGAGGGGTCGCTGGCTGGGCCTGGGCTGCCATTGGCTGCATGCATTTGCAGTGGTGCAGGGCTATCTCTAATCATATTCAGCATGTTTTGCACAAGAAATGTCAGCCAGAAAGGAATATCTGCTCTCTTCGCCAAATTACCCCACAACAATGTCATGCTCGGAGAACCCGACTGCGAACTCCTTCCTGGTGGACTCCTTAATCAGTGCTGGCAGAGGGGCAGAAGCTGGGGGCTACTACCAAAGCACAGGGGTCTACCTGCCACAGACCACTTCCGAGGTGTCTTATGGGCTGCAGAGCTGTGGACTTTTCCCCGTTTTGAGCAAAAGAAATGAAGGTGTCCCCCCCACAGTGGCCACATCTCCAGGCTATGCTCCAGGGATGGACGCCTGGCTGGAAGCCTCCAGGTCCTGCAGAGTGGAGCCCTCTGAGAGCCAGGCTGCCACCTCTTGCTCCTTCACCCAGAACATTAAGGAGGAGAATTCCTATTGCCTCTATGACTCGGACAAATGTCCTAAGACCTCTTCTCCCACTGACTTGTCCACCTTTCCGAGGGTTAGCTCTGGCAGCAGCCCTGCTCACAATAGCAGCCCTGTTCCAGTGCCAGGGTACTTCCGCCTGTCCCAGGCTTATGGCTCCTCCAAGGGCTATAGCGCTGCGCACATTGCTGCTCCCCACTTCGCTCCACAGCCCCAAGTTCGGTTTGAGCCGCCTCCATCCTTGTCATCCATGTCCGCAGAGCTCGGCAGGAAGGACAGCGAGGAGCCGCCCTGTGCCAGGCTGCCCGGGGCAGAGGAGGGGGCGCACACGTCTTCATCCGGGGCCGAGGACTCCTCTCCGGCTCCTTCTGACTGCAGCAAGCACTCCCCAGAGAAAGACCCCGGAGGTGAGCGCCCACTCACACTCACTGTGCACACTCACTGTGCGAGCCCACCACAAAGGGCACCGGAGGAAGCTCCCTCTATTATCAGCCTTTGAACTATGTAAGAATTGGGCGTGAGTCTGTCATAAACATCATGTCCATTCTCAACTTTACACCACATGCTGCTCCTCTGTGCTTTGTCCTGGAGGAAGCAGGAAGCCCCCATAAAATAGCACTATTTATAGGGCCCATTACAGGCGCCAGAACATTGCAAAATATGACAGTAAAGAGCCCAGGTTACATGTGTGATGATCACTAAATGTGGGGGGCTGCCTTCTGCTCACATAGCACACTGCCCGTGGCCTGGGGGCTGCATTCTAGCAGGGGGACCACTACTGCACTGTGTATTCCAACTATCAGGGTCGCAAACGGTGGAATTATGGGGGGTAAATCATTACTAAGAAGAAAGAGATGATGCATAGAAAGTTATATTTAAAGTATCAAATTGCAGGGGGACCACTACTTCACTGAGTATTCCAACTATCAGGGTCGCAAATGATGGAATTATAGGGGGTAAATAATTATTAAGAAGAAAGAGATGATGCATAGAAAGTTACATATAACTTTCTATGCATCAACTCTTTCTTCTTAATAATTATTTACCCCCCAATAATTCCATTATTAGTTATATTTAAAGTATCAAATTGATGAGTGATAGATGGATAGATACAAGATAGATAGATATGGAATGGACAGATAGATAGATAGATAGATAGATAGATAGATAGATAGATAGATAGATAGATAGATAGATAGATAGATATGGAATGGATAGATAGATAGATATGGAATGGATAGATAGATAAATAGATAGATAGATAGATATGGAATGGATAGATAGATAGATAGATAGATAGATAGATAGATAGATAGATAGATAGATTGATAGATTGATAGATTGATTTAAACCAATTAAGACAAACTAGTATAAGTACGTGTAATATCAAACAAAACGAATAATCATACTGGATTTGCAAATGCTGTTACCTATACTAATTGCATGATATTAGCAAAGCAATTGTAATTTTAAAATCCCCTGTAATAACATAGAAAAACTGTACATGTAAATTTAGTAAATAAATAATAATAATAATAAATAGATTAAAAAAAAAAGAAGAATATAAGGAAATCACAATTATAATCTTGAAAAATATTTTTATTTATTTATTTATTTATTTTTCATTTTATTTTTGTTGGTTCAGGCAACTCGAAAGGTGACAATGGTGCCAACTGGTTAACAGCTAAGAGCGGCAGGAAGAAGAGATGCCCCTACACCAAGCACCAGACCCTGGAGCTGGAGAAGGAGTTTCTGTTCAACATGTACCTGACTCGAGAGCGTCGCCTAGAGATCAGCCGCAGCGTGCACCTCTCAGACAGGCAGGTCAAGATCTGGTTCCAGAACCGCAGGATGAAGCTCAAGAAAATGAATCGGGAAAACCGAATTCGGGAGCTCACAGCCAACTTCAACTTCTCCTGATGAGCTCCTTCATGGAGAGCCAGTACTTTTCTCCTTCCACAGTCACCTATATGGATTGCCAGAGCTGTACATTATGACCAGTATGTCCATCATCCACCCAGCCTTCTGGGTTAAAGCCATACTTGCACACGTCTTAAGAGCTTTTTTTTATTATAATAATAATTATTGTTATTTTTTTATTTTATTTTTTTGTTAGACTGAGATTTTTTTTTTACTATGGCGGCTCCGCATTTATAAGTTGTATATTTACAGTCTTGTTCCTCCCTTTGTCTTGCATCCGGCATTGCATTTGATGTTGTTCAAGGAAAAAGTGGATGAGGCACTAAAACACCGGTTTTCACATTTTATTGGGTAGAATGAAATGTTCCTTATTTCTCCAGGAAGAAGGGACTATGTCATTCCTCAATAAGGTCATAAAGACCCATGAGGGCACTTGCAGGACTCGGATGATTCTTGAATGTAGTCTTGTCTGTGTAGTAAGAGGTTACGTTTAGCAGCACCAGAAAAGCACATGGTCCATTCTTAGTGGGTTCTCCTTCCTTGTGTACTGTCAATACACAACAGAAGTCTTGAAAAGGGGGAACTTCTCATTCCTCAGATATACTGTGAATTTACATGCTTTAAGTAAGTACAGAAGATGAACTTTATAAATTCAAATATGTGTAAATGTTTATTATTATTAAAGGCCAATGTTTCTTCTTGATCCATGGACACATGACCATTATTAACCAGAACATATGCTGCTGCGTGCGATCAGGCCATGTTATATGTTTTCAATGAAGAATCAAATAAAAGAAAATGAATCCTTGTTAATTTTCTTCCTCTAATTCTGTGGCTGTTTACATTTTATTTTATCCTCTCAAGAACTTTTACAACAGCAGAAGTTGCCTAACACCCCCCCCCCCCCCAATCCCCTACAATTGGTATAGGAATCCATTTAAATATTACCTAGACAGTCGTAATTTGTTGAGCTATATAGCAATGGTGCTGGAAGCTTTGTCGGCTTTTGTTCGCTTTTATGACTTGATAGTATATCTGGATTGTTGCAGAGTAGAGCAGAGCTTTCAGTACAGCAAGGAGCAGCTTAGGCAGAGGAAGCAGCTAACACAGGAGGACATGGGGCTGGGTTTATTTAACCTGAAACGCAAGAAGTTATTTCTTTTCCATCCGGAATAACATAGCAGTGGACCAGAGTGACATTGAGGAAAGTCCAAGGTGAGGCCAAGCGCAATCTGTGCGCAATGCGTATTGTTTGGCGCATGTTGTGTGTCCCCTATGCAATATATAGAACATAATTGCATTTAATACTTGATTAGCGCCAAAGACACACACACACACACACACACACACACACACACACACACACACACACACACACACACACACACACACACACACACACACACACACACACACACACTCTCTCTCTCACACACACACACACTCACACACACACACACACACACACACACATTCACTCACACACACTCTCACACACACTCACACCACACACACACACACACACTCACACACCACACACAAACACAACACACACACGCATTCGCATACACATACATCTATTTTCATAGTTTAATCCCATGTTCTGTTATTTCCAATTGTGGTCTCAATATCACGATTTTATTAATTTTATGATTTTTTTTTGTATTGCTAATCTAATATGAGTGACTGCACCATCTTGCGCCAATTTTCCAGTGTGACTGTGATTTCTTCTTTATAGCGGACCCTCTTCTAGAAGCTTGGAGGTCGCCAATCATAAGATTTTAGAACACAACTGGAGTGTGATTTAGGTAGTTTCATGTTGTTGGGGCTCCACCTTTCTCTCGACAACAAGGAACTGC
>NC_091287.1:91424031-91429031 GCF_032444005.1 Ranitomeya imitator | reverse complement strand
CAGCCTTGATTTAAACAGTTATTTTTTCTTATGTAGCTGCTGTAAGTTAAGTCAATTGATAAAATTAGACGCTGCCATTTTTATTATTATATTGCTTGATGTTGGATTTTTTTCCCCTCTTATAAATATATTTATATTATTCTCATATTTCATTATTATATATTTTATTTTTTATTTCTAGCATGTATTTATGTATTTTTTTTATCTTCCTTACATAAGAGTAAAAAAACATTTGCAGCTTTCAATATTAAGTAAAAAAAAAAAAAATCTCAACGTAGAAGTGAACTAACTATGGATGTTTTGAAATATTATAGATAGTACAACGTGGACAAAGAAAAAAAAAAAAAAAGAGAGAGAGACAGAGGGGCCCGCCTATCATTTATGCGATCATATTTCTTTGCACATTTCCTGGGCCTCCACGAGGTGTCTACGGGGTGAGGCTTTAAAGCACTTAATTATTTATCTGACAATCAAAATATTTGTAACTATATTATAACATAAGCATATAATATATTATTCACAAATATGTATATATTATAATATAGCTGCAAACATGTATGTATATAATAATATATTTTCATGTATAGTGTTTTGTTTTGCTGTTGTTTTTTAGGAATTTAAATAAGAGCAGAATTTATTATTATTATTATTATTATTATTATTATTATTATTATTATTATTATTATTATTATTATTCTTTGTAGCAGTAATCTTAGTGGTAGTAGTATACCTAGACTCGCACATGTGAGAGGGGAAAAAATCAATGTGTTGTCCATACGATATTTATTAGTAAACAATATATACAATGTGATGGGAAAGCAGAGATCAGAGGCTGGGATCCCTTTGTAGAACAGATGAGCAGAGCTGTAAAGTAGAATTTCCGGAGCAGCCATTCCCATTGAATGTTTCAAGTTTATGATGTGCAATATAAAGGCTGTAAAGCTGTATGTGAGGAGCAGAGATCTGCAGCCCCAGGAGTCTCTGCAGCCCAGGAGTCTCTGAACCTCAGGAGTCTCTGCACCCCAGGAGTCTCTGCACCCCAGGAGTCTCTGAACCTCAGGAGTCTCTGCACCCCAGGAGTCTCTGCACCCCAGGAGTCTCTAAACCTCAGGAGTCTCTGCACCCCAGGAGTCTCTGAACCTCAGGAGTCTCTGCACCCCAGGAGTCTCTGCAGCCCAGGAGTCTCTGCAGCCCAGGAGCCTCTGCAGCCCAGGAGCCTCTGCAGCCCAGGAGTCTCTGCAGCCCAGGAGTCTCTTCACCCCAGGAGTCTCTGCACCTCAGTAGTCTCTGCACCCCAGGAGCCTCTGCAGCCCTGGAGTCTCTGCAGCCCCAGGAGCCTCTGCACCCCAGGAGCCTCTGCAGCCCAGGAGTCTCTGCACCTCAGTAGTCTCTGCACCCCAGCAGCCTCTGCAGCCCAGGAGTCTCTGCACCTCAGTAGTCTCTGCAGCCCAGGAGCCTCTGCAGCCCAGGAGTCTCTGAACCTCAGGAGTCTCTGCACCCCAGGAGTCTCTGCACCCCAGGAGTCTCTAAACCTCAGGAGTCTCTGCACCCCAGGAGTCTCTGAACCTCAGGAGTCTCTGCACCCCAGGAGTCTCTGCAGCCCAGGAGTCTCTGCAGCCCAGGAGCCTCTGCAGCCCAGGAGCCTCTGCAGCCCAGGAGTCTCTGCAGCCCAGGAGTCTCTTCACCCCAGGAGTCTCTGCACCTCAGTAGTCTCTGCACCCCAGGAGCCTCTGCAGCCCAGGAGTCTCTGCAGCCCCAGGAGCCTCTGCACCCCAGGAGCCTCTGCAGCCCAGGAGTCTCTGCACCTCAGTAGTCTCTGCACCCCAGCAGCCTCTGCAGCCCAGGAGTCTCTGCACCTCAGTAGTCTCTGCACCCCAGGAGCCTCTGCAGCCCAGGAGTCTGTGCACCCCAGGAGTCTCTGCACCCCAGGAGTCTGTGCACCCCAGGAGTCTGTGCACCCCAGGAGTCTCTGCACCCCAGGAGCCTCTGCAGCCCAGGAGTCTCTGCAGCCCCAGGAGTCTCTGCACCCCAGGAGCCTCTGCAGCCCCAGGAGTCTCTGCAGCCCAGGAGCCTCTGCAGCCCAGGAGTCTCTGCACCCCAGGAGTCTCTGCACCCCAGGAGTCTGTGCATCCGTCGCCTGACCACAGCACACTTACAGTCACTTCCAATGGATGCGGGGATTCATTCTCCTCTGTGCAACTTCTCTATGGATCATACATAAGAATTCAGCAGAAATCGCCTCCACTTCGGGCTCAGGTAACCTGACAGCGTCTGACCAACTCAACATGCACATGATAATAATTAATAATAATAAGACTCACAATTCAATATTTAAATGTTTCCCTTGTTTAAATATGATCCAGAATGAATGATAAAGTTTCATGGTCACTATTATTCAAATTTTACCTTGGCTTTGATTGTATTTATTTAAATATAATTTAAATTAAATAATAATAATAAAAGATCAAAGTGTTTATTCCATGTATGTCGTGTTTATTTGTCACACACTCTGTATAATCATATGGGGGCCATGAATAAAAATATTGTATTTGTCAATTCTGCATATTTAAATTATCAATTTTTCAATTATCGGTGATTCTTATATTTTTCTTTTTCTCTATTATTTTTTATAGGTGTGTGTGTTTAAAAAATAACTATAATAATTCCATTTTTTTATTTGTATTTATTTTTTTACAGGTGTGTGTGTTTAAAAACAAATAATAATAACTATAATAATTCCATTTATTTTATTTAAAACATTATGTAAATTTCTATCAGTTTTGGATATTAACCATTTCAATCCTTCAGTCCTTTCTAACAAATAAATGGGACGCATAATTTGTATTTATTTTGTAAATACATGTCTGGGAGGAATATTGCTGATGACTCGGTTGTGATTTTGCAGGGGTGTGGGATCCTCACATTCCGGGGTGTGGGATCCTCACATTCCGGGGTGTGGGATCCTCACATTCCGGGGTGTGGGATCCTCACATTCCGGGGTGTGGGATCCTCACATTCCGGGGTGTGGGATCCTCACATTCCGGGGTGTGGGATCCTCACATTCCGGGGTGTGGGATCCTCACATTCCGGGGTGTGGGATCCTCACATTCCGGGGTGTGGGATCCTCACATTCCGGGGTGTGGGATCCTCACATTCCGGGGTGTGGGATCCTCACATTCCGGGGTGTGGGATCCTCACATTCCGGGGTGTGGGATCCTCACATTCCGGGGTGTGGGATCCTCACGGGGATGCTGTGATGCTGCACAGGAGGATGGGTGTTGTTCCTGCACACACATCGCTCCCACCTGTGCAGCACCATCAGATTGGATGCGAGAGTCAGATGGTCGCAGATCACGTGCAGGGGGAAGCTCAGTGCACAAGAAAATGGGGTTTTGTGTAAATCTGGGGGCTTAATGTTTCCATATATCAAGCTACCTCGTAAAACCGACACTGGAGCCACCCGGAGCACAAATCACAGGTGAACGCTATGACTTCTTCCTATTACGTGAATGCTCTGTTCAGCAAGTACACGAGCGGGGCTGCCCTCTTCCCAAACACAGAGGCCACTTCGTGCTCCTTCACCAATTCCCAGAGAAGCAGCTATGGAGCCGGCAGCTTCCCCGGGACCGCAGCCTCCCCCGCCGTGCCCGGGCTGTACGGGGTGAACAGCGCGCTGTACCAGGGCCCCTTCCCCGGATACAGCGCGGACGCCTATAACCTCCACTGCGCCACCTTCGACCAGAACATCCCGATCCTCTGCAATGACCTGGGCAAAGGCAGCTGTGACAAGGCGGAGGAGCCCACCCTGCACCCCCAGAGTGACAGTCACTACCGCATATACCCCTGGATGAGGTCCTCAGGTAGGGCTCACTCTCTGCCCCCATTATCTCATCACACAGCTGTATATAGGGGGCTCATGATAGTGCAGGTACCTTATGTTTGCCATGCAGAGAATAAATACCTATTCACTGGATTCATACATTAACATAGAAGAAACATTGGAGTTGTGTGTTTGCAGTGCATGCCATAAAAGAGACATTTTAATACTTGTTGTTTTTTTTTTTATTTACATTGGAAAATTCTGATTCGAAAGTACAGGCCATAAAATCACATTACTAAGTATTAAAATCAGAGATAGATATAGATAGATAATAGATAGATAGATAGATAAGGAATAGATAGATGATAGATAATAGATATTATTATTATTTATTTATATAGCACCATTGATTCCATGGTGCTGTACATGAGATAGATAGATAGATAGATAGATAGATAGATAGATAGATAGATAGATAGATAGATAGATAGATAGATAGATAGATAGACAGATAGATATGGAATAGATGGATGATAGATATTATTATTTTTTTTATATAGCACCATTCATTCCATGCTGCTGTACATGAGAAGGATAGATAGATAGATAAATAGATAATAGATAGCTATGGATAGATAATACACATATGATAGATTATAGATAGATAAATAGATAGATAATAGATGGATGGATAGATAATAGATATATAATAAATTAATCTAGATATGGCATACATATTCTATGTGCATGAAAATCATTTATTCACTTAGAGCAAATTCTGAAGAATGACTATGTAATAACCCAGCTGGAGCCTGGGCCTTCATGGTGCAGCAGGGATGTTGTGCAATGGCCCCCATGACTAACTTCCAGCACAATTTCTGTGTAACACATAGGTCCAGACAGGAAGAGGGGTCGCCAAACATACACCCGGTACCAGACCCTGGAGCTGGAGAAAGAATTCCACTTTAACCGCTACCTGACCCGCCGGAGGAGGATAGAGATCGCCCACGCCCTGTGCCTCACAGAGAGGCAGATCAAAATATGGTTCCAGAACCGAAGAATGAAATGGAAGAAGGAGCACAAGGAGGAAAATGTCGGCAGCCCTGAAGCGGGTGAGCAGACCCCTGCAGCGACTACTCCTGCGGCCACCGAGGAGGAAGAGGAGGAGGAGGACAAGGCG
>NC_091287.1:91419031-91421531 GCF_032444005.1 Ranitomeya imitator | reverse complement strand
CCCAACTCCTCTCCTGGGCAGCCAAGGCGACAGCTGTCAGAGTGGCGAGGGCATCTGTGAGCCAGAACCTAAAGGTGAGGAATGTGCGCCCCTCACACCCTGCACACATCACCCTGGCCCGGTCCAAATAAACTCTGCAGCTATTTACTGCCTGCTCCACAGCCAACTCTATCACATCACAGCAAATGCCATCATATTGCCATATTATCAGGTGCCACCCTGGGGGCATCATAGCGAGGCGCAGTGAGTAGACTGTGTGCATGGAAACTGAAACATTATATTATATACATATATATATATATGTATATATATATATATATACACACACACACACAAACACACCAGCACTAATTACATATATATATATATATATATATATATATATACACACACCCAAACAGACACACCAGCAACACATATATATATATATACACACACACACACACACACAAACACACCAGCACTAATTTTATATATATATATATATATATATATATATATATATATATATACACACACACACACCCAAACAGACACACCAGCAACACATATATATATATATACACACGCATAAATATTTATATACATACATATTATACACACACATATTATATATATATATATATATACATACACACATAAATATTTAAATGCATGCATATTACACACACATATACATACACAGATACACACACATATATAAATATTGATATATTTATTCTCATGTTTCATGAATACAAGCATCACTGAATATACTCACTATTCACTATTACCGCATGATAATACAATTTTTACATCGGCAGTAATGTAAACCTCACCCTATAAATACAGTACTGAAATATTTTGTATTAGCAGTCTGAGAAAGTTGCTACATTAATTCATTCATTCGTTCATTCATTTAATGGGGATAACTGTTTTAAATGAAACAAATGTACATGAATACACTGTAAAAAAAATTTTCATATTGACGCATATGTAATCTTTAGGTTTGTAGAATGTTTAAAACTATATAGAACGCGATAATATTAGCTTTTACAAAGATAATAGATGATGGGTCAGAGAATGTAGTCTGTGGCAGGAGGAATTGTGTATGCCAAAACTCATCTAATGTATTTAAAGAGAAAGTTTTGTTGTTTTCGTTTGGCTTAAGTGAAAAAAAGAAAAGAAGACATGTCTTGTTCCTTTCATTTTCCATTGTTCTTGATAAATTAATTAAGGGCAATGGTTGGCTGGCTTTAATCTGCGTTGTCTGTTGATGAAGTACAACATTTGCATTCAGTGTATTCTGTGCTGGGTTGGCTGTTCAGTGTGAGGTCTCAGTGCTGCCACTCTGTGGTGGTTGATGGCATATACCTCTGTAATCACGAAACCATATTATGACTGATTATTTAAATATATATATTTTGCTATAGTCAGAATTTTGCTATAGTCAGAATATATAATAATCATTATTTATATGTATGTAAGTTAGGGTATGTTTTGGCTGATATAATATGTAGTAATGATGATTTTTCTGAGAGTATTGCAAATTTACAATATGGTTGCCCACTATAAGTGTGTTAGTTACAGACCAACAACTTGTATCTAATAAATCTGAAAAAATCTAAAATAGCCATCTAGGGTTCAAAACTGTTATTATTATTTATATCATAAGGACTAAGCACCTGCCTGCATGTGTTATTTAATGCATCACTAATTTCTATTAATATTCCTCATGAAATATGTTTATGTTATATAACCACTACTGGGTATGGTGTGAACAACACTCTGCTGTGTGTATTTATGGTTCAAGATTTAATTGCATTAGAATAAGAATTCTAGGAATATTCCAACGCTTTTATCTTGTGTTCAAAATGGCTGCTGCACCTCAGATTTAATGGTTTAAGCAGATTTTATTGCTTGGCAGTGAGATGAAAAGAGAAACAGAAGGGGCAGTGTCTTAGTGTCTGCCTCAGTATCCCTGTTACATTTCACAGGCCCCCAGATAATTACATGCCTAAAGCAAGGTACACTTCTCTGGTTTTCTCCTTTTTTATGCAATCATAATCTATCTATCTATCTATCTATCTATCTATCTATCTATCTATCTATCTATCTATCTATTATCTATCTATCTATTATCTATCTATCTATCTATTATCTATCTATCTATCTATCTATCTATCTATCTATCTATCTATGTATGTATGTATCTATCTATCTATCTATCTATCTATCTATCTATCTATTATCTATCTATCTATCTATTATTTATCTATCTATCTATCTATCTATTATCTATGTATCTATCTATTATCTATATATATATATATATATATATATATATATATATATAGCTATCATCTATCTTTCTGCACGTGGATAAATAAATTCCACATTTTCTTTCCACTTGGATTCTTTGAATGCTGCCTCCATTTTCATAAAAAAAAAAGCAGGAATTTAAACAAGAAAATATTGTGGTATTAAAAAAGTCTCAAAATATACAGCACTTTGGAATGTG
>NC_091287.1:91389031-91416531 GCF_032444005.1 Ranitomeya imitator | reverse complement strand
TTATCTCTCTTCATTATGTGCTGGATTCTTATGCACCGACGTGGGTCATATATAGGAAATTGCAGACAATTGCTGCAGTGAAGGATCTCAGCCCTCACCTCCATGCAGTGTGATGTATATATATATTTCTGTTACATATAGGGCTGGGATGGGAAGCTTGGAAGTTTGCAGGCTCAGTCCCCATCCCAGGGGAGCACCCTCAGCACTCCTTCCTATTGGCTACTGAATGATCAGCTGCTTATATTTGCCTGTGTCGCTTTTGGCTCCTGGCCATCCAGAAACAAACCAGTTCGATGACTACTAATAGTTATAGCTGGATGTTCTAATACACAACAAATCACCGGACTAGAGGGTGCGGAGCCAATGAGTTCGTACTTTGTGAATAGCACTTTTGCTGGGAGCCTGCCCAATGGCCAGGACTCGTTTGTGGGTCAGATCCCTCTCTACTCCTCTGGTTATGAGGCTCTGAGGCATTTTCCAGGTTCTTATGGGACAAGTCCCCTCCAGGAGAAGTCTTATTCTTCGCCCTGTTTCTACCAGCAATCTAACACAGTCATTGCCTGCAACCGAAGCTCCTATGACTATGGGACGACATGCTTCTATCCGGACAAAGAGGGCGGCAGCCCCAACACCTACCCGGCCAGCAAGAGGGCCAGTGCGGGGGACTACCTGCAGTACACCGCGGAGCAGCAGTACCGAGCCCCCAATACACAGAGCAAAGGGGGCACCGAAGACTCCCCGGACCGGAAGTATAGCAGCCATGTGTACCCCTGGATGCAGAGAGCCAACTCCTGCACTGGTGAGTCCCCAATACAGGCAAGTGGGGGATGTATGCAGGCAGGAGGCACAACTATATGGAAACAGATAGATTTACTTATTTTTATATTATTAATATTTTTTTTCCATATAGTTCTATCATAATGAATACGACCCAGCCTCCTGATTGCATGCATCTCCCTTATATAGTCAGAAATGCATGCATTGTATATCTGGACTATATGCATGCAGATATACAGTACTTCTTATGTATGTATATATATATATATATACACACACATATACACACACATATATACACACACACACATATACACACACACATATGTATATGTATATATATATATATATATTATACACACATACCTGTTTGTTTGTATATACACACAGCCACAAATACACACATAGACATGGTGTGTATATATAAAATGTATAAACATCTGTTTGTATATACACACACTGACACACACATATACATTGTGTGTGTGTCTCTCTCTCTCTCTCTCTCTCTCTCTCTCTCTCTCTCTCTCTCTCTATATATAAAAGAGTTTTCAGCACACAAATATCTGTTTCTATCCACAAACAAGAATGATACATGTGTTAGCCAGTGGATAGAAAAATATTTAGAATTGAGAGTCCTCAGTAGTTGATACCTTTTAATGGCTAACTGAAAACTGTCTGTGCCTGATGAAGAGACCTGTGTAGTCTCGAAAGCTTGCAATTTGTTACCATCTTTTCAGTTAGCCATAAAAAGGTATCAAGCACTGAGGACTCTCAATTCTAAATATTTTTATATACACACACACACACACACACACACACACACACACACACACACACACACACACACACACACACACACACACATATATATATATGTACATATATACTCCACCTATGGATACAACATATACATGTGTACACGAACACACACACACATGTATATATATATATATATATATATATATATATATACACACACACATATTTATCTATATACATATATGTAAATGCACTCCGCCTATGGATACCACATATACATGTGCACACGAACAATATATATATATATATATATATATATATATATATATATATACACACACACATACAGACACATACATATACATATGTTTAATATGTGTCTGGCTAAATAATTATGACAAAAGATTGATCTGAACACATTTGCTTTCCTGCATTGTAAAATGGAAACATTTTCTCACTTTAAACACATTTTCCACTTTAATACATTTTCTCTCATTTACAATTCAGCCCGAAATAAAACATTTACACAGAGACTACACAGAGACTACACATGTTCCGTGAGCAATACGTTTTTTTTTTTACAGACATATATTATAAACACTACTTCCATATTCAGCACACGAAGCATTGTGTTTGTGTACACCATTATATAGGAAGGACATTCCTATTCTTTTCTCGCTTCTATGTGACACTGACATGTTGTAACTGCATCTCCTACACAATGTAGGGCTCTGTACCCTGCCAGGCTCGGGGATGGACGTGTGTCTACAATGTCCTTGCACACTGTGTTGATTTTTAACCCTGTGGGTTTTTTGTTTTGCAGGTACAGTGTATGGGAACCACAGCAGGAGGGGCAGGCAGACATACACCAGGTACCAGACTCTAGAACTGGAGAAAGAATTCCATTTTAATAGATATCTGACCAGGAGGAGAAGGATTGAAATAGCAAATGCATTGTGCTTAACAGAAAGACAAATTAAAATCTGGTTCCAGAATAGAAGGATGAAATGGAAGAAAGAAAGTAAGATTATTCATTCCTCACAGCCAAACAGTGACCCAACAGAGGACAATCAAGTCACTGACAGCAGCACTTAGTCAGCAGGCCTCCCCTTATTCACCCTGTGCCCACACCTTCCATACTATTGTCATGCCCATCTGATCTCTGCACCCATTTTACTACATAGCCGGGACCATGTCATTTTTAGCGAAACATAAATATCATTCTCATGAAAAAAAAAATGTATATAAATATGCAAAACGTTCATGTGTGATTTTAAGCAATGGATGCAATTGAATTAACCCACAAAACAAGGGGCACCAGTCTTATTATTATAACCCGCTCGTGCAGTTATTACAGTCTGCAGCCATATCTGCCACAAAACTGTGCACAAAGAAGGAGAAAAAGACTCCGGAAATCTGAGGTCATCCTGTTTTCTGCAGTGTCTGAACAGAATGTCACTGTCAGCTGCACTGCAAATGTAACTATAATATTTACAGCCTCTCATTGTTGCTACCCGGGATTACAAGGCAACGATCGTGCTGAAAAAGGAAACGCAGTGAGAGCATGGCTGAGATTCTGACGACTGCTTATCATAGGAATCTCTACACACAGGCTGCAGAAGAGAAAATGCCCCCAAATCTATTGCAATCTAAGAATCTCTTTTAGGGAATTATATTTCATTTGTTTATTAAATTATTACATTGAATTTCATCTATGATGTCATTGTTACAATGAGGAAATAAATACGTTTCATTGTCTATATATTTTATTTTACATTTTCACATTATCCTTAATGAAGAAAAAAAAAAACATGGAATACAATTATTATACCTAGTTTAGCTAATAGAAAAATAAACTATAACATTCCTAAAATATTATCGATCTGCTAAGGTCACGTCAGTGCTGTGAGAGGCTACCGATTTCCTTTCAGTCTGTTTCTATATTTCCAGCCATTACAGACTTATAGGTTATATATATAAATATTTAAGGTAGAAAATAAGTTTATTTTGGAATAAATAGCAACAACAGCATTTATGGTGCAATTTCTCGGTATTAATCTGCTTGTTTGTGAACTGTGGCTGCTTGAGCCGGTACATTTGGTATTCACTAATGGAAGCTGTGAGGGGAATGCAATAATTTTTCTGTAATGGGATGTAACCTCAATTCGACCCCGGCCCTGCAGTCCCCTTTTTTTTTTTTTCACTCTGTGAAGAGACCTGTAATAACAGCGAAGTGACCAGACGGTGGCGCTAGAGTCTGAGCAAAAGTATGCCGCCAGCTGCGGGAGCGCGCAGGGATGCTCGCCCCCTCCAGCATCCTCCCAGCTCCCCCACTCATGCACCAGTTTACCTCTAGAGGTCATCAGGCAGGATTTACGACTGGACAACAAAAGCACGTGATTCCAAGTCGTACCCCATATTTGGGTGCCTACGTAGGAGGGAACCAAGTACATGTCCCAGTCATTTCCATAATTCATCATAAATTGTGCAAGGGTGCTATAGACGCACAAAACGACCCAGAGCCACAAATCAAGCACACACATATCAAAAAACAAATGAGCTCTTATTTTGTAAACTCATTTTGCGGTCGCTATCCAAATGGCCCGGACTACCAGTTACATAATTATGGAGATCACAGCTCGGTGAACGAGCAATACAGGGATTCAGCAGGCATGCATTCCAGCAGGTACGGATACGGCTACAATGGCATGGACCTCAGCGTTGGGCGAACACCAGCCAACCACTTTAGTGCCAATGACAGAGCAAGAAACTACCCACCCAACCCAAGCTCCTCTGCAGAGCCAAGGTATAGCCAACCTGCAGGGTCTTCACACTCTCCAAGCCCACCTGACCCTCTGCCCTGCACCGCTGTGCCCACCCCGCCTGTCAGCGAGAGTCACCAAGGAGTCAAAAACTCTCTAAGTAACTCCAGCAGCAGCAGCACCAGCACGTCCAATGGCAGCAGCAGCACCAGCAGCACCAGTGCCAGCCTCAGCAGAGAAGGGCTGGGGGCTTCCTCCTCTGGTGCTGAAGATGACACCCCAGCCAGCAGCGAGCAGGCAGGTTCACAGAACGGCCAGAGCCCTGCATCCTCAGTGCAGCCCCAGATCTACCCCTGGATGAGAAAGCTGCACATAAGTCATGGTAAATACGTCTTCTCCTTACTCTATCTCCACCATTCAGTACCTGTAGGATGTGTGTGGGTGGTGGGGGGAGGCAGAAGGCAACTTTCAGGGGCTCATCAATGTACACCTATTTATGGCTATAGAAACCTTCCTAGACTTTATATTTAAAGGGTTAAAAAAGCATCTAATTCTACATTTATATATGTGTACAGTTATCGCCTCTATCGCCTGCACATTCATTCCCGAGCTCAGTAGAATGTAGGACATTCTATCAAGTTTAGTATCTGTGTGTTATTATAGCCAGACCTGCATTATTAATGTGCCTTATATTATTTGATATTTTACACGATCCTAATTAGATGCATCGAATGAACCCATCCTTAATTAGACCCGAATTGTGTCAAACTGAGCGATCGTCTTAATATTTGTTGAACTAATTGCCTGATGTCCTTTTTATTATTATTATTATTATTATTATTTTGTTGTTGTTGTAGATAATATAGGAGGACCAGAGGGGAAGAGGGCTAGGACAGCTTACACTCGCTACCAAACTCTGGAGCTGGAGAAAGAATTCCATTTTAATAGATACCTGACTCGCCGAAGGAGGATCGAGATCGCCCATGCCCTGTGCCTATCCGAGAGACAAATCAAAATATGGTTTCAGAACAGAAGGATGAAATGGAAAAAGGATAATAAGCTGAAAAGTATGAGCATGGCGGCTGCAGGGGGGGCATTCCGCCCATAGATGTGCCCAAGTGTTACAATATTGTCACCATAGACTTTCTAGGACTCTTGTGTGTGACTTCAGTGAAGAAACCTGTTTTGTCCCCCCCAATATACTATCCAGTCCTTGATGACCCCCTTTCAGCCGGAGGAATATAGCTGCAGCTGCTTTATGTATATGTTTGGTTTTGGATGGCAATGTCTTGACAATTGTAAATGTTTTAACTTATTTGACTATGTAAAACGCTAAGTGTTACTTGAAGTAACAGAACAAAAAAAAACCTGTTTATTTCTAACGTTCTGTGTTGCATTCAATTTTGCAAAAAAAAAAGAAAAAAAAAAAGAAGAAGCTGTAAATGTTTGTGAAGTGTAACTATGTTTGAATACTACAAAGCGTCTACCTACATTTCCAGATAATACTACCTATGTGAATACTATGTTGTAGAGGTGACTTGTGTTGTTAATGTGGTGAGTAGTGACACAAACTGTGATCCCCAGCAGTCTGTCCTAGCTGTGCCTTTTTGTATCTCATGATGACTCTGCACGACCTCTTGTAAAGTGGCTGCACTGGCAGCTAAGTATATGTAATATTATGTGTTTGTTCAGAAAGTTAAACGATATAGTCCAGCTTGGCTGTTTAAGCAATTGCTATATATTTTTTTTTTTTTGTAATTTTTTTCATGAAAAAATATGACTGGAAAAAAAATAAACTTTCTACTGAAAATACAGATGTTTGTGTTCCAATCATTATTTGGGGTGGCAGCTGTTTGTTTGATTAATTATATATACACATATATATGGAAACTTGTGTTATTGGTGATGTTACTGGTGGAAAAATTACAAATGCACAATAATGACTTAATTTAATTTAAATTGTAGCAATGGTGTGAGAAATGATACGTATAAAGTATAATGGTATCATGTACATAGGTAAAAAAAATGTGACTACTTAAGCTGGGTTTTAATTTTCAGACAATAGGTAACTTTTTTCTATTTTGTTTACCTTTTTTTAGGGGAATCTAATAACTGTTATCTTAAAGAAACCATTCTCAGTCATTTACTATGTAAGGTAGTGTCTGCATTCTGATTCTAGATGGGTTCCAATAAGTTCCCCCAGATCTTTCAGGCTTGGACTTACCTTACCTGAGCTTGACTGTAACTCCTCTCAGCCTGAAATGGAAATGGAAAGAGCTCCCTTTGCTAAATGCTTACATTCTTGTCTTCCCTAAGTTATATAACAGTAAACTTTATAAGCCTCAGTTCCGGCTATGTGACATTTGGTTGCCAAATGAATAGGGTTTTGTCTATGAATTAGATCGTAAAATCCTCCATAGCACAGACAGATAGGCTCACTGGCTATAAAATGTCACGTGGGGCTATTAAAGTAAGTTTTATGGTTTTGGGGAGTAGACGTCCAACATTATATACCACATATCATATAATCTCACTCATGCTGGACATCACTTGGCTTCTAGTAGGACACACCAGGCTTGCAAGCATCACCTTGTCGTGGCAGCTCTCTGTAGCCCAGAGCTCCTCACCTTGGTATGATATCTACTAACTTGCAATTTAAGGTGAGTTCTACATGAACTTCTGCACATGTGACATTTAATATTCTGCATGTTTAGCTCTCATTGTGCTGTGGTATACTTGGTCTATCTGACCCTTTCCTCCAGGCATGCCCCACCATATTACCTCTATAGTGTAATGATAGCCAACTATAACAATATTCAAGTTGTTTATTTTATACTGACTAGTCATACAGGTCTATTAAGTGTTTAGATGTTGGGTTTGCATTAAAAAAAAAAAAAGTCAAGAACTGATTCCCAGAGCTGCCGTCTCCACTTCTGCATATCCTTTGAAGACCAGTCACACCAGGCTGGTACTTACCTTCTAATAAACACTATTCAGCTCAACCAGGTCCTTATCTGTCCAAGAGCGAAAGTGGCCAATATCAAAGGGAGCCCAGAAAGAAAGTGCAATTCCCCTGAAGATACAGGCGATGTTTCTGGGGAAGACTTTGGATAGGCCCCAGCTGTGTGTTCACTTCACACACTGTTAGTGTCCATAGTGTGTTCACACTGTCATTAGCACACGAGGACATCTGGGATCTGACATTACACTTTGAGATTCAGAGCTGGAACTTCACCTTTATTTAGAAATCCACAAAGGAGAAGTGTTTGGGATAATTGTGTGTGAGGTCCTGGGTGAGAACCAAACTTCTCCATCTCCAACTGCAGGTAACCCGGTCAGTTCTTAGTACATCAGTAGATTTAGGAACTGATAGTTCGTGTTTTTTTTTTTTATCTCTGGGCGAAAGTTCAAACAAGTCATAAACTTTTATGGCACTGACACTAGGAACATTTGGTCAGTGTTTCCCTTCCGCTCTATTATTGTTTTCTGGATTTCTTTAGCATCCAAATTAGCATAAAATATTACCCCAATATAACTGCCACAAAGGGGCTTCTCAGGGGCTCTGTTACTCCTAACGACGAAATTGCAACTACTGTTGCTATATTTTTACTGGTGCGTTAGCAAAATAATGTGTGTGTGTGTGTGTGTGTGTGTGTGTGTGTGTGTGTGTGTGTGTGTGTGTGTGTGTGTGTGATATCTATCTAATATCTATATCTATCTAATATCTATTTATCTTCTACTTACTCATCTATATGTGCTTTCCTTTTATTTCTTTTTTGTCTGTATCTGTCTCTTTCTGTCTACTTTCTTTCTTTCCTTCTCTTGCTTTTTAATCTTAATAAATATTTGCATGTTTCTAACTACAATTTAATGGCTCCTGTAGTTGTCTGTTCCAATCAACTGTCCTTGTATCATCTAATCATCCATCCACCTAATTATCTATCTATCTATCTATCTATCTATCTATCTATCTATCTATCTATCTATCTATCTATCTATTTTCTACTTACCCATCTATATGTATTTTCCTTTTGTCTCTTTTTTTTTTGTCTGTATCTGTCTTTTTCCATCTACATTTTTTCTTTCTTTCTTTTCCTTCTCTTGCTTTTTAATCTTAATAAATATTTACATGTTTCTAAATATAATTGATCTTGTAGCTGTCTGTTCCAATCAACTGTCCTTGTATCATCTAATCATCCATCCACCTAATCATCTATCTATCTATTATCTATCTATCTATTTATCTATCTATCTATCTATCTATCTATCTATCTATCTATCTATCTATCTATCTATCTATCTATCCATCCTTCCTTCTCTAATATATCTATTTTATATAATTTATTAATATAGCTGTATACATTCCTACTTATATAGTATATATGATCTGTTTACTTGTATTCATCTATATTTCCCACTTTATTTATTTCAGGAAATAGATAGATGTATAGATAGATTGATATGAAGGCAAGATAGACCAATATGGAATTTTCAGTATATCCACATTGAGTATACATCTCACTAGCTAATCCTAATTTAGTAGCACAAGAAAATGTTAAAATGTTTGAGCGTGTGCATGTGTGTATATGTGTGTATATATATGTCTGTGCATATGTATACGTGTGTCTGTGTATAATATGTGTGTGTCACTCATACATCTTGTAAAGGCTGAGATTTTTAAAAATAAATATTAACTACACTTTTCTAACTAAACATATTGGTGTCCATTGTTCATGTTCAGCTCATCTCACAATTGTCGTTAAACTATCCAAATATTTTTTTTTATTATTAATAATTAAGTAATTAACTTATTTATTAGTTTGCCATATACTTTTTTTTTTCTAAAGAATAGATAATTTGTATACAGTTGGTACAATGTTTGACAATATAATTTGTAAAAAAATATATATAAATACTTTCTATATACTGATAGAAAGCTCTGATATATGTACATTGTTCATTGTTGTTTGTTCATATGAAATATAAGGGTTGATACATTTTGAATGGGTTAAAAAATACAATTTTTTAAGAAATGCAAAAGCATAATTGTTCTATCTATCATCTATCTTTCTAGTTATCTATCTATCTATCTATCTATCTATTATCTATCTATCTATCTATCTATCTATCTATCTATCTATCTATCTATCTATCAGACTTTTCAATAATTTTGCTGAAAAGTTGAATTAGTGATAGAATTGTACCTGCCATGCACACTGTTGTATTAAACATAGCAAGGTTTAAATAATTATAATTTTATTTTACTTTTTTCAAATTATTTTGTTCCAAATATACATTTTTTATCATTATTTATTTGAAAATAATATTTACTCAACGTTGCTGTTCAAACAATTGCAATTCTGTGGAGCAGCCCTCGCTTAAGGTGAAGACTGTCAGAGCTTAACAAATCACAGCTCCCTCAGTTCACTGCCAGGTTAAGTAAATGCAGAGAAAGATAAATCTGCAAAGCTTAGTATCACCAGCAGAGCTCGCTTCAGACCAAGTTCACCGACAACACTATGCTAGGCAAGCTTTTTCCCTTCTCCTTCCTACTTTTTTTTCTTATAAGAAACTCTTTCAGAGAACATAAAGCAATCAGCAATGAAACCCTAATTTGCAAGTTGGATCAGCAGACTCTTGTAGAATTGTAATAATAGGTTTCATGGGCAGCTCTATTATCATTGTCCTTTAATGGTTTTGCATATGTTTAGTACACTTTAATAATATATATATATATCACACCAGCATAAAATATTAAGCTATATTAGTAATACAGCAGCACGAGCTTTTGTGTATTCCTAGATAAATATAAGTGTATGTGTGTGCTGGGTTGTATGGGATCCTATGAGCCTGTGCATGCATAGTGTACCAGGGGGTCAAAAAGTTGGAGGTCAAAAGTTGAGTCTTTGCGCTGCTCCAAGCCATCATCTATCCAGACAAAGTTGGATGTCAATGTTATATAGTGGACATTCTGCCCATCAGCACAAAAGATAAAGAGTGTTTTGCGTTCCCCTAGCATCATAGACTGGACTCCTGTTGAACTCTAGCGCTTAAATGACCCTAATTACCAATGCAAGGATAGAAAAATGATTCCTTTCAGCGGTAGGAGCTGTATTTCATCTGAAGCCATCCACACTATGGTCTGAAAGAAGTTGTTCCATATGGAGTAGGTAGGAAAAAAAACTCACAGCAGAAAGTTGCAATAGTCAATGTTTTATTCCAGGAAGGAAACTTACATTTAAACAATATTACAAATACAAAAATAATACCATTTAACAAAGCACACTACTTCAAAATATGCTGTATTAAACAAGAAAAACGCGACCATACATGTTGCCAGCATACTATTATATCCTACGCATAATTTTTTAATTAATTTCTGACGGTATACAAACTGCTTATATATATATATATATATATATATATATTTATATATATATATATATATATATATATTTGTATATATACATTTGTATATGTATATATATACAGCAATAATGGAGGCGTCACTCCCAATGCAGTACGGTTGGATATAAAGTGGATTATTAATGTCCCTGTAATGGCAACGTTTTGCTGAGGACCTCTTCTAGGCCGATATGTGTATATGTATATGTATATATATATATATATATATATATATATATATATATATATATATATATATATATATATATATATATATATATATATATATATATATATATATATACAGATTCAGTCCCCTATGTGTACATGGATAGACAAATCGATAGATATGTATCACATATTTCCTAAATAATAATAATAGCTACACTTTATTAATAGTAATTTCACATTTATTTCATCAAAGAAGTATGAGGGCAGGAACTTGGATTTTTTATTAGATATTTAGTTATTGCACATTATAATATTTTACACATTTGTAATTTACAGATGGAGGTTTAGTAAAATTCTTACAACTGAGATAACAAATCTCTCATATTTAATGGAAATATATATATATATATATATATATATATATATATATATATATTTTTTTTTTTTTTTAAATGAAGTTATAATGCATTTGACGGCAAAAAAATGTCTTGCTATCAGTATTGGAAGATTTTTTCTTTGTTTGTTTCCAGGCACTTTTTGCATAGTTGATGTGAGGTTGTTACCAACTTCCTGACCAATCATTAATCACGAATTAAATGTTTCCAGATTTCGTAAATTAGGACAGGATTTTCCTTTTTGGTAATGATTGCGCTGTATAATAGTTAATTTCTCTTACGCGTCATTCAGAATGAAGAACAAGTACAAGTTTAGTCTATATAGTGAAATAATATTGTAAGAAAGCAAAAAGCATTGTCAAGCTCTGATAGTGAGGCCCTTGCCCACAGCCTCCTCCAGTGAGGTCACTAGGCTTCCTCAGAATCCCGACCCACAAGAGTGATGCATTTCATAACCCCTGTAATGTGTACTTTTCCATAATTTATTCTTAATTTTCTGTCACAAGAAGTGACCTGCTAGAAACTCCCTGCTGTCTAAAAGACACTTGCTGGACCTTTTAGAAAAGCTAAGTCCAAGGCCGAGGTGAACCTCAGGTCAGCGAGTCTAACAAATATGAAAATGTCGCCTGGTGAACTGCAAGGCTCCTTATTTAACAAAGACTGTCAATGGGAAGATTAATACCAAACCAAATGCGCCCAGTGTCACTTCTCGGTCACTTTGAAACCAACACCCAGGCGCTTGTACAAAAAAAGGGGCAAATTTCTATCGAAAGAAACACAACCAAACACTGAAAAGAAAAACAAGGTAGAAAAAAAAAAGGTTACACTACTACATATACACAACACACACACACACACTGCACACACCACACACACACACACACACACACACACACACACACACACACACCACACACACCCTCACACACTACACACACACACACACCACACACACACACACACACTACACACAGCACACATCACACACAGCACACACACTACACACACACACACACACACACACAACACACACACACACAACACACACACACACAACACACACACACACACACACACACACACACACACACACACACACACACACACACATATATATATATATATATATATATATATACACACACACAGTTATAAGCATTTATTTGCAAATATATATTTATATATTTGTGGAAATAATAAGTCTCTTTTTATTCTTTTTTTTATTATAAGTTTTATATTTATAACAATAACTACATAGAGCGAAGCTTTATGTTAACAGGTATGTGTTCTTACTGATTAAATTAATATTGCTATTATAGTGGAGATTGTTATTCATTTTTGAAGATTATTAACTGTTACATTTGTATACGAAGAACAGGAATATTTTCCTTCCTAATAAATGTGAGCACACCACTGTTTTGAGCAGAGCTGATTTGCTTCTTTGTGGCAGAGTTTAGTTAACCATAAATCTTGCAGGAAAATGTTTAAATGTCTTCTAGTGAGATAACGCCTGGTGGTCTTGGCTCAATTCTTAATGATAACAAAACCTCAAAGACAACTAAACAGGCCTTTTGAAATTTACATAGTCACTTTCAGGCATTTTGCACCCACATTAAAAGCACATTTGCCTATATTGTACTTCCAGTAAGTGCCAACCACAGGGCGCTCACAGGCTAATCCTCAGATTTTGCAGAACTATATGTGAACAATCTGTATGGTATACTTCATATTACAGTAAATACTAGACTATAGCTATATTTGTATCAATCTGTTTTAAGTCTGAACTGAGTGCGACATAATTCATTGTAAGCCTGTTGGTAAATAAAAATCGTGTTATTTGTAACACTTACACTCAGTAAACTAAGCTTCACTACACATACCTAGATGATACAGATAGATAGATAGATAGATAGATAGATAGATAGATAGATAGATAGATAGATAGATAGATAGATAGATAGATAGATAGATAGACATGAGATAGATAATAGATAGATAGATAGATAGATAGATAGATAGATAGATAGATAGATAGATAGATAGATAGATAGATAGATAACCATCGGGGAAGTACCAATGTGTAATCACTATTTTTTTCCTAATACTTGACGCTGTAATCTCCTCCCTTTTAGCTTAAAGAGCTGAATCTCACATACATGTTTCTTTTCTGTGTGTTGTAGGTCAGGGAATCAGGAAAAAGAACATTTTGTAGAAATCCTCACCCCATTGCTCTACAGAATGCAAATGAATGAAAGTTCGCCATCTGCTCTCTTTCTGCTTCACATAGCAAGGTAAATGCCTCCTGTTTTTATTTAATGCACTAATAATAGCTATACAGTATATATATATATATATATATATATATATATATATATATATATATATATACTCAACCAATTATGATAATAGTTTGCACAAATAATAGCATTTAGTAGCATGATAGCGTGCTGTCCCTCTTTCTTTCTTTTTCTCTTTCTTTCTTTCTTTTTCTCTTTCTTTCTTTCTTTTTCTCTTTCTTTCTTTCTCGGATCTATGGCAGGCCAGGCAGCATTGACTTGTAAATTGTGGTTGCACAGCTACATTTCACTCATTTTTTTTCTAGCTGTTATAAACAATACGATTATACTGTCAGCCCTATTAATAATGCATTATCTATAATGCCCAGAGAGAGCATGCACTAATGTCCAGGAGTGACCACACAGGACACTGTACACTGCCTTCTATCAGCTCTCCCTCTCTCCTCTAGCAACATGTGGACTAGAAGTGTCATATTCGACTTCTTCAAATAAAAATAAAATAAAATACAGCCTGGATTTCTCTAGTAAAATAGGCACATTCGAGTCCTGTTTTTACCTGATGCCAGGATTATTTGCACAGCCAATATGCTTAGACCAAATGTAAAGTCAGCTGCTGCCTCCTGATCCCCATGTGAGTTATCAGGGAAGTATATACAGCTCTGCCATGTCTCACACTCTGCCATGGTTGTTATCTGTGCCACAGGGAGTTTACCCCTGAACATCAGGTTATTTACGGCACCAAGAGATGTCATGTGTGAATACATGAAGGCCAGTGATTGCTGTACAGTTGGAAAATAAAAGCAGTATTTGCATGTGACTAAACTGGTATATACTGGTAAAACAAAGTGGATATCATTAGTATATACTCCCATATAGTGATCTTTATATATCTGTGCATCCTAAATACACAGCAATGGCTTTACAGTGTTGATGTCTGGATACAGTTTTAGCTTTAATCACACATAAACAGAGCTTCATTTACTAGTTGGTTGATGGCTGGATATAGGCTGCATCCTACAGCCACGATGGTGACTATACATATCCTACAGACCATCCAGTGCCACAATTATATATATATATATATATATATATATATATATATATATATATATATATATATATATTTACAGCACAGACCCCAGGTTCTGAATAAGACACATCCTAGGATCACTGCATTAATAGGATTCTATACAGTGCTATAATGTCCTGCAGCTTGCTATTCTGCAGTGGAGTCATTGCTCATCTAAGTGCATTGTGTTAGTGAGATAACATAAAGATTATAGGTGACATACAAACATGTTAGCAGGGCTGACCCACAGAGTGAATACTGACATTAGTGCTTCTACCATAGCACGACCTCAGGGGCTCCATGCAGAGGGGTCCATAGAGCAGCACAGGACAGCTTCCTCCAGGGCAGGCTGCACACAGGCGATCATTACTAATGTGAGGACACATTATAGGCGCTGGTGTGATCTGATTGGGATTAGTATTGATCCCTGCTGCTGTCCTCTGGATCTGTGGCAGGGATTTTAGTCTGATGATGTTCCAGCTGCAGTGGAGTCTATAAGGGGTGACTTGCAGTGCATTTATCATTCTGGTGCTTCCTTATCCGGGGTGCAGAGCGGAGCACTGATTGGCTGGCCCAGTCACATGGGTGTGTAACTTTGCACACTTGACAGGGAGTAGGAGGGTTTTGTGCAGAACAGAAAAACGACAACGCGAGAAAAATTAGTATTTTTTGTTGCACTTGCACAAATTAATGGCCATGAGTTCGTTTTTGATAAACTCCAACTACATCGAGCCGAAATTCCCACCCTGCGAAGAATATGCCCAAAGCAACTACTTGCACAACCAGTCTCCAGAATACTACGAGCGGCCGAGGGAGCCCGGGTACGAGGCTGCTCCTGAGGGTCTCTACCAAGGTGCGGGCGGCTATGCTGAAGCCCCCTATGGATACAGCCACCTCTCGGCCAGCCAGGAGCCTGGGGGCGCCCAGGAGGGCATTAAAGGGCACAGCCAGCCTCCGCAGCTGCTGCAGAGCCACGTCCTCAGGCAGCAGCCTCCACCAGCAGCACCGCAGCTCTGCGAGCCCACGGGAGGCTCCACTGACGGCATCCATCCCGAGAAGAGTGCTGCTGCTGGCCTCAAATGCAGCAAAGAACCGGTGGTCTACCCCTGGATGAAGAAAATACACTGCAACACAAGTAAGTGACATCCCAGCAAGGTGTGGTGGGGTCATTCTTGGCCAGGGCTTGGGGGACACCATCCTTATTGGAGCCCATCTGTATGGCAGGTAATGACTGATGCCATAAATGCCTGGGCCATACGCCTTTAAGGCTCCCCTTTAACTCAAGCCCCATCCCAATAGACTCCATTGTTTGGTGTATTGTCAGTAGCCTGGGATTTGTTCTGTTCCTCCTTTATATGAACAATGGTGCGAAGTCATTATTTAATGATTATGTCCCATTGCTTTTCTCTTCCTTCTGCTCAGTTAACCCACACTATACCGGCGGGGAACCCAAAAGGTCCCGGACTGCGTACACCAGGCAGCAAGTACTGGAGCTGGAGAAGGAGTTCCACTTTAACCGCTACCTCACCAGGCGCCGGAGGATAGAGATCGCCCACACTCTGTGCTTGTCCGAACGTCAGGTCAAGATCTGGTTCCAGAACCGAAGGATGAAGTGGAAGAAAGACCACAAACTGCCCAACACTAAGATGCGCTCTGCAAACCCATCAGCCACAAGCCAGCAGTCCAAAGCACAGGGTCACCAGCACACAGATGGGGCCACCACCCCCCTATTATAAGGCTTGAATGGCATTGATCCAATTGCTGGTAATCACTTGGACCAAATGACTATGGAAGGAAAAAAAAAAAAAGAAACAATTTCAATTATACTGTTGGATACAAAGTCCTTGCTCCTACCTGGACAATTGTTCATATAAACAAGGAAATGGATGGAGACTTTTCTTGCTCTATTTATGGAACTTGATTGTATACGTATAAAAAAAGCTAAGGGTGCATATGTGTACATGAATATTTACATATAGTTCAGTGTCTACATAGGTAGAAATAACTATTTTGTATACAAGACACATACGTCACAGATGCATTTATGGGATATTATGTGATAAAAGTATGGACTTATATATGACACATATACGTATAGCTGTGGGTATTTAAGAAAACAAAAACTAAAACAGTTGTAATGATTTATTTAATGGTTTATTGAGGAAGAAATGAGTCGGTTTTGTAAATACTAGATAGGCAAAAGCATTTCTGTAGACACAAGATAACTTCTGCCTGCTTAGCCCTCCCTACCTTTGACATCAGTGTATGCTCGACACTTTCCCTGTGTTGGGATTTCTGTAGAAGGCCTTTGATAGTCTGAAAGGCGAGAATACGTTGTAGATACAGTGGTGGTACATGTCGTGGACTTTGTGCTGTATTGTTGTGGTGCTAAACGCCAAGAATATTCTGTCAAAATTAAAGATTTCAAAAACAGACGTTTCTAAACTTGTTTAGTATTGAACCTAGCAATGCTGCATGCTAGAACATATGGGGCCTCAGAAGTTACCCCATCAGCAACCAAAAAGTGACCAGCTGGTGTTATAGGGGTAAAGAGTTTAATGTTATATCTCCAGAGGAAATGTATTGCAGGAGACTGCCATGTGTTTAGTACATATATATGTTTATGGGGCTATATGTGTGTATGTATATATGTATATTCCCTACGTGTGTGTTTAATGTGTGCACAGTATTAAAAAGAATTACTAAGCTATAAAGATGCCTGACACTGCAATATTTATGAACCATATGGAAAGCAGCCATTAAATATTTCATAATATCGCCAGTACCCTAAGTAGTTTCTATTAACTCACATGGTGAACCCTCAATAATTTTGCTTGCTAAAAATCTGATATTATTGTTATTATAATTAGCAGTAGTAGTGGTGGTGGTGGTGGTGGAAGTAGCAGTAGCATTCCATTCTTGCTTTTAATATAACATATGTAACAATATAATATAATTTTAACTTATGGCTTATTTGTACCTTACCAGACTTTCCTAAGGATTACATTTGGAAAAAAATCACAGAAGCCATGGCATTTCTAAAGAAAGTGACGCCACCTCTGTTGGATATACCTTTAATGAACCTAAACATATTCCTTATGAGCCTTGAGGCCGGGTAGATCCGCAGACACTTCCAGCACTTCAAGGTACCTATGCATTAGGACGCTTTATTTACCACTGTATCTTTTGCACTTTTTATGACTTGCAATGATGAGAGTTCTTTTACTATATATATATATATATATATATATATATATATATATATATATATATATATATATATAATTTTCCTTATCTTCTATCCCTTTACCCTTCCATTTATTGTTTGTTCTTTGTCCTGTCACATAGTCTACCCTTTGCTAAGGCAACCAGAGTTCATCCAGAGGACACGGTTTCTGTCTATTGAGGTTTTTTTTTTTTTCGAAGATGCAAGCTGACCCTCAAACCCTTGACCTTTAGTGTAGAGTTCCATGTAAAACGAACCATCTTTTCATGTAAACCTGGCAAATTGTGCGTTTGCAAAAGGAAAAGAGTAAGAGTAATTGTATTGGTCATATCAAATATTTGAAGCAAGGGTTGGCCTCAAGAAATATGTCAGATAGGTTCCTTGAAGCAATAGGGCTATCTCCCCAGATCACTGGTTTGCCTCTGGTGCATCCAGATGCTAATTGATCTGAATTCCTAAGATTTGACATCTTGCTTTTGAAATAGTTTCTAACCAGAGTTTAAGTGAACGATGTATTATTTGTATTGTGTTTAGAAATAGGATAGCACACAGAGAAAAGGACTGCACATAGCTGTAGGCGATAGGTAGAATGCCCTGCCATTCTGAGAGAGGTAGAATGCCCTGCCATTATGAGAGAGGTAGAATGCCCTGCCATTCTGAGAGAGGTAGAATGCCCTGCCATTCTGAGAGAGGTAGAATGCCCTGCCATTCTGAGAGAGGTAGAATGCCCTGCCATTCTGAGAGAGGTAGAATGCCCTGCCATTATGAGAGAGGTAGAATGCCCTGCCATTCTGAGAGAGGTAGAATGCCCTGCCATTCTGAGAGAGGTAGAATGCCCTGCCATTCTGAGAGAGGTAGAATGCCCTGCCATTATGAGAGAGGTAGAATGCCCTGCCATTCTGAGAGAGGTAGAATGCCCTGCCATTATGAGAGAGGTAGAATGCCCTGCCATTCTGAGAGAGGTAGAATGCCCTGCCATTATGAGAGAGGTAGAATGCCCTGCCATTCTGAGAGAGGTAGAATGCCCTGCCATTCTGAGAGAGGTAGAATGCCCTGCCATTCTGAGAGAGGTAGAATGCCCTGCCATTCTGAGAGAGGTAGAATGCCCTGCCATTCTGAGAGAGGTAGAATGCCCTGCCATTCTGAGAGAGGTAGAATGCCCTGCCATTCTGAGAGAGGTAGAATGCCCTGCCATTCTGAGAGAGGTAGAATGCCCTGCCATTCTGAGAGAGGTAGAATGCCCTGCCATTCTGAGAGAGGTAGAATGCCCTGCCATTCTGAGAGAGGTAGAATGCCCTGCCATTCTGAGAGAGGTAGAATGCCCTGCCATTCTGAGAGAGGTAGAATGCCCTGCCATTCTGAGAGAGGTAGAATGCCCTGCCATTCTGAGAGAGGTAGAATGCCCTGCCATTCTGAGAGAGGTAGAATGCCCTGCCATTCTGAGAGAGGTAGAATGCCCTGCCATTCTGAGAGAGGTAGAATGCCCTGCCATTCTGAGAGAGGTAGAATGCCCTGCCATTCTGAGAGAGGTAGAATGCCCTGCCATTCTGAGAGAGGTAGAATGCCCTGCCATTCTGAGAGAGGTAGAATGCCCTGCCATTCTGAGAGAGGTAGAATGCCCTGCCATTCTGAGAGAGGTAGAATGCCCTGCCATTCTGAGAGAGGTAGAATGCCCTGCCATTATGAGAGAGGTAGAATGCCCTGCCATTCTGAGAGAGGTAGAATGCCCTGCCATTCTGAGAGAGGTAGAATGCCCTGCCATTCTGAGAGAGGTAGAATGCCCTGCTATTCTGATTGGCACTGGGCACAGGCTTACTGTGTATTCTATCAATGTGGTAACATATGAGTAATACAACAGAACATGGCTCCCTACTGCAGCTGAACTATCCAGGAGGTTGAGATATATATTTGTGTATGTAATATTTGCCATGTACTAAATAATGTAATTAATGCATAAGGATAAAATATCAGCCCCCCCCCCCCCCCCCCCCACTGTGCTTATTTCATTTTATTTACCCTGTCTCTATTACACAACATCATCATCTTTTTTTCTCCTCCTCTTACTTTATTCTCCCTTTAATCTCCTTTTTAATTTCTCTCTCCTACTTATACTTTATTTCTAATTTCCACTGTATGTTTTAGTAATTTTCCATCCTTCATGTTTGATCATACAGGCTTTTTCTTTTCACTTTCACATTTGTCTGTCTATTTATACAGATCTATCTACCTATCATCTATCGATCTATTTATATTATCTATCTATCATCTATCTATCTATTATCTATCATCTATCTATTATCTATCTATCGATCTATCTCTTATCTATAATCTATCTACCTATCCATCTATTATCTATCTATCTATCTATCTATCTATTTACCTAGCTATCTATCTATTATCTATCATCTATATATTATCTATCTATCTATCTATCTATCTATCTATCTATCTATCTATCATCTATCTACTTATCTATCTATTATCTATCATCTATGTATTATCTATCTATTATATATCATCTATCTATCTACCTATCTATTCTATCTATCTATCTATCTATCTATCTATCTATCTATCTATCTATCTATCTATCTATCTATTCTATCTATCTATGTATTCATCCATCCATCCATCCATCCATCTATCTATTATCTATCTAACTATCTATCATCTATTATCTATCTATCTATCTATCTATCTATCTATCTATCTATCTATTATCTATCATCTATTTCTGTGTATCCCTATCTACCTATCTATACAATATCTATATCTATTATCTATCTGTCTATCTATCTATCTATCTATCTATCTATCTATCTATCTATCTATCTATCTATCTATCTATCTATCTAATCTATCTATCTATCTATCTCTATCTATCTATCTATCTATACTAATCTATGTTTTTTTCACTCCCTTCTTCAACTATTTACTATTTAGACTCTTTTCTTCACCCCATAGCTGAATTCTTTTTCTATCCCCATCCCTCCCTATTCTCAATGTCTCCTTCACTTATTCTCTCATACTGATGTGAACTGTAGTTTCATTTTGGGTCAAGGTTTTATGAATTTCTCAACTCTTTTTATTTTCTTCTTCTTCTTTTTCTCTCGTCTCATAGTTTCTTTCCACTCATTTTCAGTATTTTACAGTCAAATACACAATATGCCTTCATGTCATTCTAACCTTTTTCTATTTCTCCCTCATTCCTTCTTTCAGTTTCTCCTATTTCATGGCAGCAACCCATATAGGCAAATCATAATCTGCCCCGCCCTGCCTATCCACATAGATCTTTTCATAACTGGATCACTTGAACACAAGTATATAAATATTGCCAGCAAAGTGCCCCACACATACAGTTCATAACACATGAAAACCATTGCTCTCACATTACACTTCACATGTAGCTTCTCCATACTGGTGATATTTGATATATATTCCCAGCAATCAACAGCAAGGATTTAAATGGCTAAATAATCAGTCAACTTCAAGGGAAAGTATACATACTCAAATGAGCTGAGGCTGCTTCTACTTTCTATAAGGAGCTACAGTGCTGATGTGTAATAACATGGACTCTTTGATAACTCATCGGTGAGGTTGGCATTGCTTTTTGCTTTATGTTGAGATAAGATCTTAATTTAAAGCTGTATAATTCTGTCAATAGGACCCATCTTTTGGTGCTAATGCACAGTTAACGTGATGACATTTTGGAAGTTGTTATCTTTAGTCTATTTCTTGGATAGGGCAGGGTTTATATGCAATCACTAATTCATAAGAAATGTTATTGAGATAGGATGTTGCAATGGAATATAAAGACAAAATCTGTGGCTTATCATGTATTCTGAAACCACAGGTCCCAGCATAACTCACCAACCCCTAGCTGGCTGGGATGAAACGATAGAATTTCTGTAAGTATAAGGACAATTTCATGTTGTAGGTGCATTTTGTAGCATTCTAGTGTGGATTTGAGTGGATTGTGCAAGGTGATGATTGTGTATGGGCAGCACTAGCTCCTTAATATTCTACCTACTCGGTAAAGCTTTACTGATAGGAGAATGCCAGTTTGTTCATGAGCAACTTTTTTTTTTTTATCGTGAGGGTTGATGTCTTGGTTTGTGTCCAGTCTGTTTGCCTGGCATGGAAAGAACCGATTATATTTTTGCGCACTTTTTGCACTTTTCTGGCCTTCATAGACGGACATGGTCGTAAAGAAAAGCGCTGCATTGTGTTCTTTCTTGACGCAAGAAGCCATCTGGCCTCACAACTGCTCTTACATAGGGAGATCCACTCTGATATCCGTTTCCCTCCACTTTTTTGACTTGTGTAAGTAAGGAACTGTTATTTCATGTATCTGATATGTCTGCCCTTTAAGTATTTAGTATAGAATATTGTAAGATCGCCTCAACTTGGGTCACAAGTCACATAAGGTTGGGTGTGCTGTTTACTAGGGCTTTACAGTAGAAGAACTCCACACTAGCACTGGAGCAGCAAATGACACCATCCATCTTCACGTCTCATTGATCTGAACGTTTTATGTATTTTATGTATTAAATTAAGGCATTAAAATGGCAAAAAAAAAATTATAGAGATAAATAATGAAAGTGTCATTGCAATTAAATGGGTTTTGTTATTATTGCTTTGAATCTTCATAACTGCACACCTCCAGCTAATTGGGAACTGTCAATATTAACTCATTCCATTTTCCATGTGCATCCTTGCACTGGAGACTGTTGATTTGTCCCTCTGTTGCGCCAAGTCACCCACAGCAATGTTGTGCGTAATTGTCTGGATGAAGAGGAACATGCATGCACTTAACGTAAAAAATGCAGGTGTGTGTGAGTCTGTGTGTGCGCATGTGTGTGAGAGTGTATGTGGGTGCTTGCTAATGTGTGTATGTGTGTGAATCTATGTTAATGTGTGCATGCTAATGTGTGTGAACATATGTAAGAGTGTGTGGGTTATTCTATGTATGCATCTTTAGAGTGTGTGTGCTAATGTATGTGTGAGTGTGTGTGTTAATGTGTGTGTATGCTAATGTGTGCGTGTGAGTGAGTGAGTGTATGTGTGCTGATGTGTGTGTGAGTGAGTGTGTGTGTTAATGTGTGTGAGTGTGTGTCCTAATGTGTGTGAGTGTGTCTGCTAATGTGTGTGAGTGAGTGCATGTGTGCTTATGTGTGTGAGCTAATGTGTGTGAGTGAGTGTGTGCTAATGTGTGTGAATGTATGTGAGAGTGTGTGGGTTATTCTCTGTATGCATCTTTAGAGCGTGTGTGTGCTAATGTGTGTGAGTGAGTGTATGTGTGCTAATGTGTGTGTGAGTGAGTGTGTGTTAATGTGTGTGAGTGTGTGTCCTAATGTGTGTGTGTGCTAATGTGAGTGTGTGCTAATGTGTGTGAGTGAGTGCTAATGTGTGTGTGTGAGTGAGTGAGTGTATGTGTGCTTATGTGTGTGTGAGCTAATGTGTGTGAGTGAGTGTGTGCTAATGTGTGTGAATGTATGTGAGTGTGTGTGGGTTATTCTCCATATGCATCTTTAGAGCGTGTGTGTGCTAATGTGTGTGAGTGAGTGTATGTGTGCTAATGTGTGTGCTAATGTGTGTGAGTGAGTGTGTGTGTGGTAACGTGTGTGGGCTAATGTGTGTTTTTGAGTGTATGTGTGCTACTATGTGTGTGTGCTAATATGTGTGAGCGAGTGTATGTGCTAATGTGTGTGGGGGTTATTCTAGGCATGTGTCTTTAGAGCGTGTGTTAATGTGTGTGTGTGCTAATATGTGTGAGTGAGTGTATGGGTGCTAATGTGTGTGACTGTGTGGGTAACTCTATGCATGCATCTCTAAAAGGTGTGTGTGTATGTGTGTGTGTGTGTGTGTGTGTGTGTGTGTGTGTGTGTGTGTGTGTGTGTGTGTGTGTGTGTGTGTGTGTGTGTGTGTGTGTGTACAGAGAGATGGCACATAGATTTTTTTTACAAGTAGCATTTCTGGGAGAAGAAAGTAGACATTTTTCATAGTAAACCACTCCAAAGATAAAAATCAGGAGATAAAGTCATCTCAGTACAAACCTGTATACAGTATACTCATTTGGTCAAAAAGCATATTGCTGATTATTCATGTCTGCAAGGCTGGAGGAAAAGTGAATATATTATCACATACCAGAACCATTAGTTGTCTTGTTCTGATAGAACACCTCTAATTCTTCTTGAAAACAGTTGTATTAACAAAACATGTTTTAGAAGCAGGTTCTATATATCCAATCCTATCTATTATATATTACTCTATCTATCTATCTATCTATCTATCTATCTATCTATCTATCTATCTATCTATCTATCTATCTATCTGTCTGTCTGTCTGTCTGTCTGTCTGTCAGTCAGTCAGTCTGTCAGTTTGTCTATCTAACTAAACCTAAAAAATGGGGGTACGATTCCAGAGTCAGATGATGAAGAAAAAAAGACACCCTGATTTTAATCAGCCCATTGGAATTTTTTTCTCCCATCATCTGACTTTGGAGGCTGCCCCCCAATTTTTTTTATGCAATAGGTTTTGATGATAACCTTGGAGGCTTTGAATGTATCTATGCCTGGAAAAAGGCTGTTTATATGTTTTCTTTCTTTCTTTCTTTCTTTCTTTCTTTCTTTCTTTCTTTCTTTCTTCGATTTATTATTTAATATCCCCATATACATTCTGCTTGTAAAAAAAAAAAAAAAAAACTCAGTGGCATTTGTCATTACAATATCGATATAAAATAAATATTTTCACTTTTATTTATTAAGTATCTTTGCATGCAGACAAATGGAAATGGTGATATTTTAGGAGGCCCTGAGCATGTGAAGTGTTAGCAATTCAACAGGACAAAGGGTTCAGCGTGGTGATTTATCTGCCATTCTCAAGTTGACATCCAAATAGGAAGTTTCCTGAAGCTGCTCAGTGCAGATGTGTTTTCTCTGTTCTGGGAGATATTACATTTGCATGATGTTAGTTTGTTTGGGGCAAAGGTCTGTAGTGAAATCTTAAAACCATTTACTGCACATTTGACTATTCCATGCAGTGATCATAGCCTTTATGATGTCATTGTGCTTTAAGAAACACATTTTTGCATTTACACTTTTACTACTCAAATGTGCTGTTTTCTTTCCTTAATGATATTTAAACCAGTAATAAAATCTCCTATACACCAAGCAGTAAGTGCCCCTGCTGACATGTTTATTGATTTGCCTTGTTCACACCTGTCCCACTAATCATGGGCTGTAAATTTAAAGAAACTTCGAAAGAAGTAATATATTTCTTAACTTATGATAGAATCGCATCATGATGGAAAGTAAACCTTTTATTTATCAGTATAAAATAGCATGACATGTAAATCTACAGCTATATTTTCATGTGGCAAAAGTTATATTACAGTTTTTTTTTTAATTTTAAGTAAATAAATGGGGGTCACAATGCCGTTGTTATAACAGATTTACTTTATTTCAAGGGTCATGTACCCAAATGGCAAACTTAAAGCACAAAGTAAGTTTATTTCTACAATAAAAAATGGCAATTTCCGAGTTATTTTCACTTTTACTCAGATAGAGAAAAATGATGATAGGGATAGATAGATAGATAGATAGATAGATAGATAGATAGATAGATAGATAGATAGATAGATAGATAGATAGATAGATAGATAGATAGATAGAATGGAAATAAAGTAAACTTTCGAATTTCTATCTATCTTTCTTTATTTCTATGTATGACAATATGTACATATTGTTTGCAGATATTCTCATATTCACACTTATATGTTTAAATGGTACAATAGAATAATATAAAAGTTTCCAGCTTCCCTCTCACGCCTGTAAATCCTCTCTCCTCCATTCTAGAAAATAATCAGAGAAAGGCCTCATTGTTAGTGCGGCTGCTGTACCTCGTGCTCAGGAGGTTTGCACGGATTTGCACTTCTGCCTGTAAAAGCAAAATAATATAAATCCTACTAAATCCATCGTTTTGGTGGCAGACTTGATTACCTTCTGTAGGAGCTAAGGTCCAAACTCTCTATATAAATACACGGTGACCAGAATATTACAGTGGATGGATAGATTGACATTATCCCCATGTTGCAAGCAACTTTATAAACTGTGCAGAACATTGAAGTCAAGTCTCAATCCAGAAATTCCCCAAAGTAAACCGAATGAATATGATCCACTGTGATTCCATCCTGGAACATTGATTTATCTTCAGCCGATTCCAGTAAACCTGCTTCCATCTTCGATTTCTGGAAGACAGAGAGATATATGAGGTGAGCTGGTGTATAATTCACAGACACTAAAGCCATCTCGAACTCCAAACAGAAAAAAAAAAATCTTCATTTTCATGTAACTTCCAATACTAAAAAAGTTTTTTTTGTTTCTCTTTTCACATGATCAGCTCCAGGAAAAGATTACTACTGATCTTTGTCTCTGCCGAGGTTCTCCACAACTGACCATATATCCATTAATTTTGTGCCCCTTTCCTGCCATGAGGCGTTTTTTTGTTCTCTGGTCCATTCTATTCAAGATATTCATTAACTAGTCTCAAAATGACACGCCTGAGCCAGAAAATCGGTTATATTCGCTCTCATGGGCGCAATGTGGATTTTGGAGTGTTCCCATATTATAAATATGACATAGTCTCTCGGAGTACTAATATCTAGATATAATGTGTGTGTGTCTATCCCATATCTGTCTATCTATCTATCTATCTATCTATCTATCTATCTATCTATCTATCTATCTATCTATCTATCTCATATCTATCATCTATATATTATCTATCTATCTATCTCTCTATTATCTGTTATCTATCTATCTATCCATAATCTATCTATCTCTATCTATCATCTATCTATCTATCTATCTATAATCTATCTATCTATCTATCATCTATATATTATCTATCTATCTCTCTATTATCTATCATCTATCTATCCATAATCTATCTATCTCTATCTATCATCTATCTATCTATCTATCTATCTATCTATCTATCTATCTATCTATCTATCTATCTATCTATTATCTATCTATCTATCTATCTATATATATATATATCTGTTATCTATCTATTATCTATCTATCGTCCATCTATTTATCTATATCTAAAATCTATATATCTATCTAGCTATCTGTTATCTATCTATCTATCTATCTATCTATCTATCTATCTATCTATCTATCTATCTATCTATCTATCTATCATCTATATCTATCTATCTATCTATCTATCTATCTATCTATCTATCTATCTATCTATCTATCTATCTATCTATCTATCTATCTATCGTCTATATCTATCTATCTATCTATCTATCTATCTATCTATCTATCTATCTATCTATCTATCTATCGACCATATTTCAGAAGACAGCCTAAGTGAATGACCAAGAGAGTCATTTGCAGAGGTTGACCATAAGGAGTACCCTGTAATTTTGTGGCTACACCTATGCTATAGGAAATGCGTAAGCCATCGTTGTGCAGAAGTGTCTCAAAAGACTCAAGATTTTTCAGAATCATCTCACTATTAGATTCAAGCTCATACATGATAGTATGAACAAAAACAAATTCTTGAAGGAGAGGCCAGTATTGCATTTGTCAGGTAATTAAAGGCCCTTTAGTTTCTTCTGTG
>NC_091287.1:91381531-91384031 GCF_032444005.1 Ranitomeya imitator | reverse complement strand
AACAGGTAGAATTGTGTACATTTCATGTGAGGACTAATCACATTACAAGGCAACTGACTTTTTATGGTGTTTGTTTATTAACATTCTGATCATTCTGAAAAATAAAGATTATTATTATTATCTTATTTTAGTCATTGGCCATAAATATGTCGTACATTATAAGATCATAAGTCTTCATACTAGTAATATGTGTCTGCGGAAATATCCATACCGACCAGTTAATTGTTACTATATTATATCGATAATTTCATTTGAAGACCTTGTATCCCACAGTCTCCAGAACTGTAACAATAGAGGAACATTCAGCTACTAACATTTTATGGCAATTGAACAAAAACATGAGCAAAAAATATATCCAATCTTCTTCATATATGTAATATACTATATATCTAATATTCTGTGGAACAAAACTGATAGTATGAGTATTCCATTATTTTTTCATATGATCTTCAATGCTATGATTCCTATTATTATCCTAGATCACATGATGTGCAGGTAATTGTGCTAATAGTGCTTTAGCTGCAGGTAAAATATTGCAGTGCAGGCCTGGGCTTAGGAGGGATATCTGTTCATTGATAAACGAGTGTTTACTAAGTCAATACTGTGCTCTGTGTGAACAGTAACTGTGATTTACAATGCGGCCCTAGAGCTAAGGTTATCTCCAACATGAGATATAGCAGATTGTAAGGGGACGTGTGTGTGGGTGAGGGCATCAAAAGGTGATCTGTGCCGGAACATTTATTGTTATAATATGTCAAGATGGCATATATCTGCTAATGTGCATTCAAGTGTTATTAATCCATAGGTGGAAACAGCAAATTATGTATCTATCTATCTATCTATCTATCTATCTATCTATCTATCTATCTATCCCATATCTATCTATCCAATATCTATCTATCCAATATCTATCTATCTATCTATCTATCTATCTATCTATCTATCTATCTATCTATCTATCCCATATCTATCTCTCTATCTATCTCTCTATCTATCTATCCAATATCTATCTATCTATCTATCTATCTATCTATCTATCTATCTATCTATCTATCCCATATCTATCTCTCTATCTATCTATCCAATATCTATCTATCTATCTATCTATCTATCTATCTATCTATCTATCTATCTATCTATCCCATATCTATGTATCTATCTATTTATCTATCTATCTATCTATCCCATATCTATGTATCTATCTATCTATCTATCTATCTATCTATCTATCTATCTATCCCATATCTATCTATCTATCTATCTATCTATCTATCTATCTATCTATCTATCTATCCCATATCTATGTATCTATTATCTATCTATTATCTATCTATCTATCGATCATATATCTATCTATCTATCTATCTATCATCTATGTATGTTTGTGTCTATCTATCTATCTATCTATCTATCTATCTATCTATCTATCTATCTCATAGTTATCTACTATCTATCTATCTATCTATCTATCTATCTATCTATCTATCTATCTATCTATCTATTGATATCATATATTATATATTCATATCATATCTATCTATTGATATCATATCTATCTCATATTTATCTATCTATTATCTATCTACTCTATCATCTATGTATGTTTGTATCTATAATTTATCTACCTATCCATCTATTTATGTAGGAATGTATTTATCTAATAATCTAATATCTATCTAGCTTCTGTATATCGATATCAATTTGCTTACTTCTGGAGACACACATACAGACCTATATGAGCACATGAGTAACCAGTAAAAGGTGCCTTTGTGTGCATAAAATATAAATACATGTAAAATACCTATAAATGAATAACTATGATTTACATTGATACCCACAAAGTCTCCTGTGCTGTTCAGCACTGTGTTTGTGCTCCCAGCAGTAAGCTAGCAGGACTCCATATGACTGGATGTGTGTCAGGGCAGTGAGCAGATCACACATGTAATGGTGGCTGTGTGCTCTGCTGGGCAGGGGAGGGCTGTGCACACTGTGACCTATGATGTAGTCATTGAAGTGTAATTTCTGGCTGAGTGTGAATTAGTTAGACGTTAGTGAGCAGCCCTATCATCTTAATACACACTTCTCAATATTGCTGAGCACTTTTTCCTTGCTGGCTTTCATGTCACTTAGCTATTGTAAGTAAGATGGATCTTTCCCATCTCCTGACTGTAACTTGCTTCTTCTCCACCACAGGTCTGACCACAGAGGCCATTGGAGGAAGCGCACCACGTGACTCAGGGTGCCAATGTTATTCTTTACGGGTGTCAGGACCCTGTCAGTTTGTGAAATAAATATTGGGAAACAACGAAATGCAAAAAGCGACCTACTACGACAGCTCTGCGATCTATGGTGGATACCCCTACCCAGGAGCCAATGGTTACTCTTACAATGCAAGTCCGCAGCAATATCCCCTGGAAAGTGACTATCATCGACCTGCCTGCTCCCTGGAGTCACCTGGCAGCACAGTGCCCCATCACAAGGCCACCGACATCAATGAGAG